>NC_081555.1:142746491-142761491 GCF_963082655.1 Stomoxys calcitrans
TTCTTCAAAGATGATGCGAAGCGTAATGTAACTGTGAATGGCGCACGCTATCGTGAGATGATATTTAACTTTTTTTTTGCTCAAAATGCAAGAGCTTGACTTGCATGATATGTGGTTTCAACAAGACGGTGCCATATGCCACATAGCACGCGTAATAATGGTCTTATTGAGAGGCGAGTTTGGGGAACATTTTATTTACCGTTCGGGACCGGTCAATTGGTCACCTAGGTCGGGCGATCTAAAGGCGTTAAGATTTTTTTTTTTGTGGGGCTATTTTAAAACTCAAGTCTATACAAACAAACCCGCTTCAATTGACGCATTGGAAGATAACATAGAAGCATTTATTCGTTAGTTACCGGCCAACATTTTGGAAAGAGTATGCAAAAATTGGACTTAGCGTATGGGCCATTTGAGGCAAACATTTAATTTATGGACCGTACTATCGATTCAAATAAAGATTCCAGACATTTTTCCTGAATTTTATGTGTTTTTTCCTATAGCTCTTAAAATATCACCCTTTATATTCTTGATCGCCTCGACATTCTGAGTCGATCTAGCCATGTCCTCCCATTCATCAGTCAAAATCAAGATAGCGGTCGAACGCGTGATCGCTTAAAATTTTGTACATATACTTATTATTGACGTAGGTCATCGGGGATTGCAAATGGGCCATATCAGCTCAGATTTGGATATAACTTCCATATAAATCAATGTCCATATTTCACTTTTTGAGCCGCTGGAAGCCACACTTTATGTCCGATTTTGCTAAACTTTGAAAAAAGGGGTTTGTTATGACTTCGAACACCTGTGCTAAGTAAGGTTCAAATCATTCTATAACCTGATATAGCTCCCATATAAACCCATCTCCAGATTAGATTTCTTGAGCCCATACAAGCCGCAATTTTTGTCCTATTTGGCAGAAGTCTTGCATGTAGTGTTCTGTTATGACTTCCAACAACTGCGCCAAGTTCAGTCCAAGTCGGACTATAACCTGATATAGCTCCCATATAACCTATCCGCAATTTTTGTCCGATGTTGCTAAAATTTTCAACACAGTGTTTTGTTATTACTTCCAGTAACTGTGCTATAACCTCATCGGTCTATAACCTGATATTAGATTAGGTGGAAAAGAGGGTGCGGATATTCTGTACCATAGCGCACAACAGCGGATTACTGGCTTAGGTGTATGTCCGGATATGGCTAGATTGATTCAGAACGTCAAGACGATCAAGAATATATATACTCTATGGGGTATTAAACGAATATTTCGAGGTGTTGCAAACGGAATGACTAGATTAGTATACCCCATCCTATGGTAATGGGTATAAAAGTAAAAGTGAAAAAAATTAAGTTAGGAATTCCGTGGTGCTTACAAAATCCCTTATTGTTTTCCATGACACGCCTCTTAGTTGGTTTGTGCCTGGTATTGTGTCCCGACCTAAGTATCTGTTAGACGAGAAAGTCGGGCAATGGCATAGGAAATGCTCTAACGTCTCATCATCTTCCCCACATGCCCTACATATGCTATCACTGCCGCACGGATTTTTCATAAGTTAGCACCATCCAGATCTCCCCATAGGATTTTCTTCGTCCTGCCGACCGTTTCGATGTTCCACAATATTACATACGCGTTCGTCGCCCACGCCATTAATATCTGTCCAGATGTGGATATAGCTGCCATATAATCCAATCTCTTGATTTAAAGTTTTGGACCGATAATAGTCGCAGTGTTTGTCCGATTTCGTGGAAATTTTGAATTTTAGGACAGTGATTTGTGTTAGGCTCCTCGACATCCTTCTTGAAGATGGCCCAGATCGATCAAGATTTGGATAGAGCAGCCGTATGTACCAATCTCCCGATGTAAAGTCTTGGCCGCTGAAATTTGATACAGTGACTTATGTTAGTCTTTACGACATCCGTGTCCTTTATGGTTCAGATTGGTCTATATTTGGTTATAGCCACCAAAAAGAACACTATTGAACAGTGGCTTGTATTTTTTAGACCATTCAATGTCAGTGTTGAACTTGGTTCAAATCGGGCCATATTTCGATGTAGCTTCTATGGAAACATTTTGCAACGGACTATGGCGAAAGGTTGCTTACATATATACCCGAGTTGATGGGTATCCAAAGTTCGGCCCGGCTAAACTTAATGCCTTTTTACTTCTTTCCTTTGTTGTTACTTAATTTTCTACTTAAAAAATCAAAGCATCATAATCTTCTCTGGCTAAATTGCCTTTCTCTGAACCCAATGAAGCATCGAAAGGGTAAAAAAGAAGCTAAGTTTTTACTTTGAAAGAAAAAGATTTTCCTTTTGTCATAATGAATAAAGCTTCCCTTTTTCCGCTATACATTTCCGCTTAAATATTTAAATTGTCCATGTAGCACAAAAAACCCTACCACAAATATAGAAGAATTTCATTGCTTTTTCTTTAATGGAACAACTAAAGAGATTTTTATCAAAAAATTCCCTCAAAAAGCGTTCTAACAAAGTAACCACAACACATTGAAGGAAATTACTTCAATGTGCATACGTTTTCAATCAGCAAATGGTAATGTACATTTGTGTGAGTGTGTGTGTATCTATGTGAGAGGGAGAGCGTATGGAATTAGGAAAAGAGAGTTGCAAAAATCAATTAACCTATTAAGTTATGTAAGTGTGTAGGAAAATGGATGATTGATAGGGATGGGTGATTTAAACACCTTAAGGGGTCCATTGCAGTTCTAGGGATTGTACTGGGCATTGATTTTAGGGATTGTACTGGGCAAAAAAGTCAACGAGGCCATACGTCTATGGTGAAAATCGAGCCTATGGTGAAAATCGAGCCTTTTTATACCCACCACCGAAAAATGGGGGTATATTCATTTTGTCATTCCGTTTGCAACATATCGAAATATTCATTTCCGACTCTATAAATTATATATATTCTTGATCAGCGTAAAAATCTAAGACGATCTAGAAATGTCCGACCGTCTGTCTGTTGAAATCACGCAACAGTCTTCAAAAATAGAGATATTGAGTTGAAACTTTGCACAGATACTTTTTTTTTGTCTATAAGCAGGTTAAGTTCGAAGATGGGCTATATCGGACTATATCTTGATATATCCCCCATATAGACCGATCCGCCGATTTAGAGTCTTAGGGCAATAAAAGCCCCACTTATTATCCGATTTTGCTGAAATTTGGGACAGTGAGTTGAATTAGGCCCTTCGACATCCTTCGTCAATTTGGCTCAGATCGGTCCAGATTTGGATATAGCTGCCATATAGACCGATCCGCCGATTTAGGGACTTAGGCCAATAAAAGCCACATTAATTATCCGATTTTGTTGAAATTTGGGACAGTGAGTTGTGTTAGGCGCCTCGACATCTTTTTTCTATTTGGCCCAGATCGGTCCAGATTTGGATATAGCTTCCATATAGACCGATCCTCCGATTTAGGGTCTAAGGCCCATAAAAGCCACATTTATTATCCGATTTTGCTGAAACCTGGGGCAATGAGTTGCGTTGGGCGCCTTGACATCTTTTTTTCTATTTGGCCAAGATCGGTCCAGATTTGGATATAGCTGCCATTTAGACCAATCTCTCGATTTAAGGTATTGGGCCCTTAAAAGACGCATTTATTGCCCGATGTCGCCGAAATTTGGGACAGTGAGTTAGGTTAAGCCCTTCAACATACTTCTGCAATATGGCATAGATCGGTCCAGATTTGGATATAGCTTCCATATAGACCGATCTCTCGATTTATGGTTTTGGGCTTATAAAAGGCGCATTTATTGTCCGATGTCGCCGAAATTTTGGGACAGTTAGTTAGGTTTAGCCCTTCGACATACTTCTGCAATATGGCACAGATCGGTCCAGATTTGGAAATAGCTGCCATATAGACCAATGTCACGATTTAAGGTTTTGGGCCCCTAAAAGACGCATTTATTGTGCGATGTCGCCGAAATTTGGGACAGTGTGTTATGCTAGGCCCTTCGATATACTTCTGCAATATGGCACAGATCGGTCCAGATTTGGATATAGCTGCCATATAGACCGATCCTCCGATTTAGGGTCTAAGTCCCATAAAAGCCACATTTATTATCCGATTTTGCTGAAACTTGGGTCAGTGAGTTACGTTAGGCGTCTTGACATCTTTGTTCTATTTGGCCAAGATCGGTCCAGATTTGGATATAGCTGCCATATAGACCAATCTCTCGATATAAGGTTTTGAGCCCCTAAAAGACGCATTTATTGTCCGATGTCGCCGAAATTTGGGACAGTGAGTTAGGTTAAGCCCTTCAACATACTTCTGCAATATGGCACAGATCGTTCCAGATTTGGATATAGCTGCCATATAGACCAATATCACGATTTAAGGTTTTGGGCCCTAAAAGTCGCATTTATTGTCCGGTGTCGCCGAAATTTGGGACAGTGAGTTAAGTTAAGCCCTTCGATATACTTCTGCAATATGGCACAGATCGGTCCAGATTTGGATATTGCTGCCATATAGACCGATCCTCTGATTTAGGGTCTAAGTCCCATAAAAGCCAACATTTATTATCCGATTTTGCTGAAATTTGGGACCGTGAGTTGTGTTAAGCGCCTTGACATCTTTTTTCTATTTGGCCCAGATCGGTCCAGATTTGGATATAGCTGCCATATACACCGATCCTCCGATTTAGGGTCTTAGGCCCATAAAAGCCACATTTATTGTCCGATTTTGCTGAAATTTGGGACAGTGAGTTGTGTTAGGCGCCTCGACATTCTTCTTTAATTTGTCTCAGATCGGTTAAGATTTGGATATAGCTGCCATATAGACCGATTTCTCGATTTAAGGTTTTGGGGCCAAAAACGGAGCATTTTTTGTCCGATTTCGTCGAAATTTTAGACTTTGGGTTGTGTTAGGCTCTTCTACATTTTTCTTAAACATGGCCCTATTCGGCCAAGATTTAGATATAGCTGCCATATAGACCGATATCTCGCTTTAAAGTCTTGGCCCCGTAAAAGGCGCATTTATAATCCGATTTCACTGAAATTTGACACAGTGACTTATGTTAGCCTATTTGACATCCGTGTCGTTTATGGTTCAGATCGGCTTATTTTTAGTATAGCTACTAAAGTGATCAATATTTGGTTATACATAATACAACAGTGACTTGTACTTATAAGTATTTGGTCCAAATCGGAACATATTTCGATATAGCTGCTATGGGACATAAGGTATGAATTTTTACCGGATTTTGACGAAAGTTAGTTTATATATATACCCGAGGTGGTGGGTATCCAAAATTCGGCCCGGCCGAACTTAACGCCTTTTTACTTGTTTTTTGAATATTTTGGCCTATAACAGCCAAACCATTCAGATCTTTGATCCAATACCTAGAAAAAAAAATGGTAGCCAACACAACAGTTAAGGACTCCCTAGAACATCGCTAACACATTGGAATGCTACTTCAGGCAGTTATGGCCTTGTGAAAGTTCAAATTTTTCTTGAAAATATTAATAAATTACTATGAACAACTGAAGAAGTGTGCAAAGTAACCACCAGCCTGGCGGATAAACAAAGTTCTTGCTGTTCGAACTTAACACCATTATTTCTTGTGTATACTGACCCAACAACTTCCGCGAAACAAGGTAAAAGTTTCAACGTAAATGTTAAGCAGTGGGTACGATTGCTAGAAACAATACAAAAGTCTTGACTTTTGTTCTCTCAGGTAGAGACACAGATTTATTAATTTAATAATAACTGTCAAATAAACACTTAATTAAGTAACATTGCACAGAAAGAAATCTTAAAGAAGTCTGGAAAAAAAAAACCAAAAAAGTTTATTGCATAAAGGACATGGAAAGGAAATACGTTTCCCAAACCCCAGTTCAGCTTCAATTCTAAATAAAAACTTTAAACTTCATGGCCTTACACCCCCCACAAGAAACTGCCAAATCATCGTAATAAGCTGTAACAAATCCTTCTTATCTGAGATTTAAACATCACTTCTCCATCGTCTGTTGCATTTTAATAACGCCCCGCTCAATTTAAACAAACCTTGAGGATTTATTTAATAAATGCTGCCATCTACCGTTTTAGATGTTTGACTTTGTTCCTCATTCGCCACTATAATTAAAAGTGATAAACATTTGTGTCAACAATAATTATGAGCTACGAGTTGCTGAATGAGAACGAAAGTGAGCAACAGCGGCACATGATGGGTCTGTGGCTTTAAATAAAGTGGGCATAGACCATTACCACTACCACCACCACCACCAACATCAACACACTGGCCACCATAATATCCCCAATAGCAATAACAACAGCAACACCTGTTCTGATGTCAGCAACAGCAGACTGACTTGAATAGAAAACACACTAGAAGTGAAACCTCAACACAAAATTGCCTATGCCGTTGCGGAAGAGAGTTGCCGTTGAAATTTTTTTCATATCAAATTTAATGAAATTTTTACTGAAGAGAAAATTTCATTAAAATTTTAACATTATGAAAAATTTAATCGAAATTTTATATTTTGAGAAAATTTCAGGCAAAATATGTTTTAAGAGAAACTTTTATAAATTTTTGTCTCTATAGAATTTTTTTTTGAGATTTTGTATTTTGAGAAAATTTCATTGAAATTTCCATGGGAGCTATATCAGGTTATAGACTCATTTGGACCGTATTTGGCTCAGTTATTGGAAGTCATAAATTTCAGCCAAATCGGACAAATATTGCTTCTTGTAATGGCTTAAAAAGACAATTTGGGGGATCGGTTTATATGGAAGCTATATCAGGTTATGGACCGATTCAAATCATACTTGGCACAATTATTGGAAGTCATATTCGAACACTACATGCGAAATTTCAGCCAATTGGGAAAAAAATTCCAGCTTCCAGGGGCTCAAGAAGTCAAATCGGGAGATCGGTTTATATAGGAGCTATACCTTAATCTGAATCGTATGGCCCATTTGCAATCCCCAACAACCTACGTCAACACATAGTATCTGTGCAAAATTTCAAGTGGCTAGCTATACGCGTTCGACCGCCATCGTGTTTTCGACAGACGGATGGACGGACATGGCTAGATCGACTCAGAATGTTGAGACGATAAAGACGAAACGGGCCTGCTCCGCTGCGCCTTCTTAAACTCTCAAATATCTTTTTAGGGTGGGGTCACTTTGCCCTGAATGCGGATATCGAATTCGTGCCATTGTAGCCTATGACGCTGAACGCGTTCGAATCCTGGTGAGAACATCGGACAAAGCGGTGTTTATCCCCTCTTAATGTTGGCGACATTTGCGAGCTACAATGACATGCATGGTCAGTTAAAAAATGATCCCTAAAGAGGTGTCGCACTGCGGGACGCCATTCGTACTCGGCTATTAAAAAAATTCCCTTATCATTGAGTTTAAACTTGAATCGGAGGTACTCATTGATGTGTGAGAATTTGTCCCTTCTCGGTTCCTGGTGGTAATGTTCTTCCTTAGGGTAATGTTCTCATTAGGGGAGGGATGGCACCTCAGACATTTCGACTCAAAAAAAGGATATCAAATTCTTGCTGCCCTTTCAAATCCCTTTTATTTGAGTCCCATATTGCCATGGCCGGTAAATATGAACCGTTTGGAGGGTGTTTTGGGGCTGGGGCGGCCACCGACACTTTGCACTGCAAATAGATATCAAATTCGTTCTTTATTCCCAACGGAAATGAAGTTCAGTTTAGGGGGTGCTTTAGGGCTCCAATATTGGATATCAAATTCTTTTTCTACTCTCAATTACCTTTCATTTGAGTGCCATATTGTCATAATGGGATCAAATAACCCATTTGACGTATCTTTAAGAGCAAAAGCGCCACCTAGACTTGAACTAAAATTTTAATGTCATATTCGAAATCTTCTCCCTAATACCCTTCATTTGAGTCCCATATAGCCATGGTGGGCCAATATGCCCATTTGGGGGTATTTGGGGGTGGACGACCTTCCATTACTTGGACCTAATGTTTTATGCCATATTTGCAATCTACTGCCTAAAACTTTTCATTTGAGTCCCATATTGACATGCACTTCGATTATATCTGTTTAGAGGAGTTTTGGGGTTGGGGGGAGGGCCCGCTGGGTGCTTGAACTCAAATATTAATACCATATTCGTTTTCTGGTCTCCAATACCTATCATTTGATACCCTTATTGTGCCCATCGGACCACTTTCGGATATGGGTGGCGTTTTTGGGATGTGGGGGAAGGTCCGCCTCTACCCGATATCTAAAAATTATATAGCCTATGTTTCCTTCCAGACAAACGTAGACAATCTATGAAAATTTTAAGAAAATCTGTTCAGTATGCCAGATTCGAAATCTACTCCCGAATACCTTTCATTTGAGCCCCATATTGAAATGAACGTCTAATATGTGTGTTTGGGGAAGTTAAGGGTTTGGGCGGCCCGATGGGTACAAATATTAATACCATATTCGTATTCTACTTTCCAATACCTTTGATATGATAACTACATTGTCCCAATCGGTCCACTTTTGATTTTGGGTTGTGTTTTTGGCATAAGGGGGAGGGTCTGTCTCTCTTCCTATACCGAAAAATGATATAGCCTATGTTTCCTTCCAGACCAACCTAAACAACATGCGAAAATTTCGAGTAAATCAGTTCTGGGGTTTCTATACCCTCCACCATATGATGGGGGTATACTAATTTCGTCATTCTGTTTGTAATACCTCGAAATATAAGTCTGAGACCCCATCAAGTATATATATTCTAGATCGTCATGTCATTTTAAGTCGATCTAGCCATGTCCGTCCGTCTGTCTGTCGAAAGCACGCTATCTTTCGAAGTAGTAAAGCTAGCCGCTTGAAATTTTGCATAAATACCGATCTTGGGTCTTGACGATTCGACTGAAATTTTGCACGTGGTATTTTGGTATTACTTTCAATAAATGTGGTAAGTATGGCTCAAATCGGTCCATGTTTTGATATAGCCACCATATAATCCGATCTTGGGTCTTGATTTCTTGAGCCTCTAGAGGGCGCAATTCTCGTCCGATTTGACTGAAATTTTGCACGTAGTGTTTTGTTAAGACTTCCAACAATTGTGCAAAGTATGACCCAAATCGGTATAGAACCTGATATAGCTGCCATATAATCCGATCTTGGGTCTTGACTTCTTGAGCTTGTAGAGGGCGCAATTCTCGCCCGATTCGACTGAAATTTTGCACATGGTATTTCGGTATTACTTTCAATAACTGCGCTAAGTATGGTTCAAATCGGTCCATGTTTTGAGATAGCCGCCATATAATCCGATCTTGGGTCTTGACTTCGACTGAAATTTTGCACGTGGTATTTCGGTATTATTTTCAATAACCGTGCTAAGTTTGGTTCAAATCGGTCCATGTTTTGATTAGCCGCCATATAATCCGATCTTGGGTCTTGACTTCTTGAGCCTATAGAGGGCGCAATTCTCGTCCGATTCGACTGAAATTTTGCACGTGGTATTTGGGTATTACTTTCAATAACTGCGGTAAGTATGGTTCAAATCGGTCCATGTTTTGATATAGCCGCTATATGATCCGATCTGGGGTCTTGACTTCTTGAGCCTGTAGAGGGCGCAATTTTCGTCCGATTTGACTGAAATGAAATTTTGCATGTAGTGTTTTGTAATAATTTCCAATAACTGTGCTAAGTATGGCGCAAATCGGTACATAACCTGATATGGCTGCCATATAAACCGATCTGGGATCTTGATTTTTTACGCCTCTAGAGGGCGCAATTCTCATTCGATTTGGAAGAAATTTTGTGCAACGGCTACTCTCATGACCTTCTAGATACGTGTCTAATATGGTCTGAATCGATCAATAGCTTGATACAGCTCCCATATAAACCTATTTCCCGATTTTGCTTCTTGAGCCCCTACAAGACATTCAGCATTCATATATGGTCCGAATCGGACTATATCTTGAAGTACCTTAAAAGGTATACCGCGCATAGAACTCGACAGATGCGATCCATGGTGAATGGTATGTAACATTCGGCCCGGCCGAACTTAGTACGCTCTTACTTGTTCAGTCTATACGGGACAAACAAACCGAGTTCCATATATCCATGTTTGGCTAATGTGCCCATTTTGGGCGTTTTTGTGGGGTGACTCCCTATACTTCGACATGAACTTGTATGCCAGATTCGTTATCTACTCCCGCATACCTTTCATTTGATACCCATATTGTCCTTATCCACTTTAGATTTTGGGTCGTGTTTTGGGGGTAACGGTGGAGGGTCATGAAAATCGGTTAAGCCGATTTTGAGTCTATACGGAACAAACAAACAAACACAAATTGAATATAAGACAGGGTCTTGGACGAATACTTCGAGGTGTTACAAATGGAATGACTAGATTAGTATACCCCAATCCTATGGTGGTGGGTGGAGGCCACCGTAGCGCAGAGGTTAGCATGTCCGCCTATGACGCTGAACGCCTGGGTTCGAATCCTGGCGAGACCATCTGAAAAAATTTTCAGCGATGGTTTTCCCCTCCTAATGCTGGCAACATTTGTGAGGTACCATGCCATGTAAAACTTCTCTCCAAAGAGGTGTCGCACTGCGGCACGCCGTTCGGACTCGGCTATAAAACGAAGGCCCCTTATCATTGAGCTTAAAAAACTTGAATCGGACTGCACTCATTGATATGTGAGAAGTTTGCCCCTGTTCCTTAGTGGAATGTTCAGGGGCAAAATTTGCATTTGTATGGTGGTGGGTATACAAAAATTTTGCATTTATGGAAAATTTCAAAAAAATTTTATTTCATAGAAAATTTCTTTGAAAATTTGTGGCAGAAAATGATTTTTTTTCCAATGGCAACACTGGACGTTAGGGAGGTTTAACAACCCTTCAATATTTCCTCTTCCTAGCTATTCTAACTAAAAAAGATAAGAACAAAAAAAAGTCGACATCACCGCTACCATGGTAAATGCCTCAAGAGCCATAGAGACTCGCTGCAGACAGGCGTGCGCCACTTTGTGGCAAGGTTAGCTGATGCAAGCATCCTAATTCAAAGAAAAGTGCACACAAAAACACAAAATACAAAAGGAATGCAGGAGGCAAAACGAGTTAAGGCTATACAATCTGCTACAACTACTTGTTTGTTAGATCACATATAAGTATGTTTGTGTGTGTGGGTGTGTGGATATACTCCACCCCCAGTTCGTTTTACTTAAGTCTATAGAAAATTGAGTGCATGAGTATGTGTTTGCTGGTGTAAGTGCTTTGGGGCCATAGTGCCACTGAATAGACTTGCCAGCATTTTTTTTGTTTGTTTGTTGAAAGGGATCACATAAATAATAAAAACATCCACAAAAAGTATAATAATGCATGCGACAGGTGCATGCAGGCATGTCCTCTGATGTGTATACAGTGAGAATGCAAAGAGACATGGGGAGAGCTTATAGATAGAAGGAATTGCCGCAGATGTTATCAACAGCTGTATGTGTACGTATTGGTATGTTAGTTGATTACACAACAGTATTGGCAAAAAAAAAAATGTCTTTACACACCCACCTAGGAAAAAGTCCTAGAAATGCTAAAAGCTATTGAATGCTATGTCACAAAAGCCATATAAATAATGGCCAATTTTCATAGAGCAAGAATGGAATTCTCTTTTTCTGTTTTCATTCCAATAAACACTGATGTGGAGAAAAAAATATTTTTATTGTACTTGGAAGTAAGTGCTCAGTTAGCATAACTTGAGTATTGGCAAATATTTGCTGTGTATATTTTTGAATTGTGGTCTAGTACATTTAGGGTCAATAATAAGTGGTTGGGGGGATTTTTGGTAAAGTTATTATAAATAAATAGGGCTCAAGTAGCTATCTGGTGCAATGAGACTACATTGTAACATTTAGATGGTGTTATATCAAACAAGTAACAAGTAACAGCATGTAAAGTTCGGTCGGGCCGAAACTTGGGTACCCACCACCATGGATTCTGCTAAAAATTTCTAAAACATAAATTGTATTGTTCGTGTATGGGGTGCGACTGATTATATACAAGGGGTCCTTTTTTGTTGACGAATTGAACTTCGTTTTCCCGAAAAGGGATCCCTGGACTTTGGGTACCCGCTCTTAACGGGACCTTTTGTAAATACGGATGGGTCTTAATTGGATGGGGGCACCTGTCTTCATTTTATTTCTTAGAATCAGGCGTCCTTCAGGCGACGATCTTTGCGGCCTTGAAGGCAGCAGATGCATGGGCATGGGTTGTTGTTGTGGGTTGCAGTTCAGGAAATGTCCTGTGGCTTGGTATTTCGCTGAGCATGACATCGCTCATCCATGGAAAAATGACTTTGGACTGCTCATAGTAGTCCTGACTGTTCATTGCAATGTAAGGTCTTCGACTTAACGCTAGACGCTAGGAGAGGCAGACTTTTGTAAGTTGGGCGATGATAAGGAAGAATTGCAGACGGTCAAGCAACTTTCGTGCCACTGCCTCATAAACACGAGGAGAAGCAACACTGGATGGTGAGTTATCACCTCTTTGCTTGCCTAAATTCTCTCCAGCACTTAGTCTTCTTGTCATTTTGGATATCTGTAAAGGCCTGAATTGACTAATCCGGTTCCTACTTTTTGGTCATATGCTTTGATATATTTTTTATGTCGTTTCTCCACCATTGTCATTTCGTTTGCAACACATCAAGATATTTATTTTCGATCCAATAAATGTACATATTCTTGATCGTCGTAAGAATCTATGACGATCTACCCATGTCCGTCCGTCCATTTAATGAAATCACGCTACATTCTTTAAAAACAAACATATTGAGCTGAAACTTTGCACAGATTCTTTTTTTTTTGTCCATAGGCAGGTTAAGTTCGCAGATGGATTATATCGGACTATATATTCATATAGCCCCCACATAGACCGATCTGCCGATATAAGGTCTTAAGCCTATTAAAGCTACATTTATCATCCGAAATCCGCCTATAAAAGGCGCATTTGTTGTTCGATTTCGCTGAAATGTAAGACCCCTTGTAGTCCCCGTTTAATTTGGTCCAGTTCGGTCCAGATTTGGATATAGCTGCCATATATACCGATCTCACGATTTAAGGTCTTGGGCCTATAAAAGGCGCATTTATTGTCCGATTTCACTGAAACTTGGGACGGTATATTATGTTGTGGCCTTTTGACATTTTGGTTTTGCATTTATTGTCCCATTTGGCTGAAATTTGGCGTGCCGCAGAGCGACACCTCTTTGGGGAGAAGTTTTCACATGGCAAAGTACCTCACAAATGTCGCCAGCATTAGGGGGGATAACCACCGCTGAAAAATTTTCGAATGTTTCTGCCAGGATTCGAACCCAGGTGTTCAGCGTCATAGGCGGACATGCTAACCTCGAAATATGCGTCTAAGACCCCATAAAGTATATATATTCTTGATCGTCATGTCATTTTAAGTCGATCTAGCCATGTCCGTCCGTCCGTCTGTCTGTCGAAAGCACGCTAACTTTCGTAGGAGTAAAGCTATCCGCTTGAAATTTTGTACAAATACTTTTTATTAGTGTAGGTCGGTTGGTATCGCAAATGGGCTAAATCGGTCCATGTTTTGATACAGCTGCCATATAAACCGATCTTGGATCTTGACTTCTTGAGCCTCTAGAGGGCGCAATTCTTGTCCGATTTTATTGAAATTTTGCACGTAGTGTTTTGCGATCACTTTCAACAACTGTGTTAAGTATGATTCAAATCGGTTCATAATCTGGTATAGCTGTCATATAAACCGATCTTGGATCTTGACTTCTTAAGCCAATAGAGCGCGCAATTCTCATCCGATTTGACTGAAATTTTGCATGAGGTGTTTTGTTATGACTTCCAACAACTGTGATATGTATGGTTCAAATCGGTCGATAACCTGATATAGCTACCATATATACCGAACTTGGATCTTGACTTCTTGAGCCAATAGAGGGCGCAATTCTCATCCAATTTGACTTAACTTTTGCATGACTTGTTATGACTTTCAACAACTGTGTCAAGTATGATTAGAATCGCTCCATAACCTGATATAGCTTCCATATAAACCGATCTTGAATCCTGACTTCTTGGGCCAATAGAGGGCGCAATTCTCATCCATTTTGGCTGAACTTTTGTATGACTTGTTATAACTTTCAACAACTGTGTCAAGTAAGGTTAGAATCGCTCCATAACAAGATATATTTGCCATATAAACCGATGTTGGGTCCTGACTTCTTGAGCAACTATAGGGCTCAATTTTTATCCGATTTGTCTGAAAATTATTTGTCTGAAAAGTATCTTTTTCAACATCTGTGCTAAGTATTGTTTAAATTGGTCGATAACCTAATATAGCTGCCATATATACCGATCTTGGATCTTGAATGCTTGAGCCACTAGAGGGCGTAATTCTTATCCGATTTGGCTGAAATTTTGCGTGAAGTGATTTGTTATGACTTCCAACAACTGTGCTATGTATGGTTTAAATCGGTCGATAACCTGATATAGCTACCATATATACCGATCTTGGAACTTGACTTCTTGAGGCATAGAGGGCGTATATCTCATCCAATTTGGCTAAAATTTTGCATGAAGTAGTTTTCTTCCAACAATTGTGCCGAGTATGATTGAAATCGGTGGATAACCTGATATAGCTGCCATATAAACCGGCCTGGCCGAACTTAGCACGCTTTTACTTGTTTTCTATTTTCGGATGTATCTAAGGTATCCGAGTGAAGCGATTACTAATTTCGTTACAAAACCTACTCTACCATCAGCCACAATTAGTGCAACCGCAAATAACCCACCACTGATAACGACAAAATCAAGGTCTCTCAAGAAGTACGATTTTGGATGATAAATGACCAATACCTTGTGGATTGCTAATTTCGAAGAAGTCAATTTTATAAGTCACCCCAAGATGTTATATATATGCAAACTCTTTAAGCGGCAGAGCTTTTACGAATGATGAGATTTTCATACCCCACCTCCTACATTGGATGGTTTTGTTGAAAACTTCTTCTTTACTAAACTCAAA
>NC_081555.1:142768991-142771655 GCF_963082655.1 Stomoxys calcitrans
TGGACTCACAGACGGACAGACGGATATGGCCAAAATGGAATCAGAATATGATCCTGATTCGATCGGTATACTTATCAATGGGTCTAACTCTTTTCCTCCTTATCGTTGCAAACAAATGCACAAAATTATAGCACCCTGTACCATAGTGGTGGTGTAGGGTATAAAAAATTCTTTGACTTGAACTATTTTTATACCCTACCCCACCACTGTGGTACAGGGTGTTATAAGTTTGAGCATTTGTTTGCAACGATAAGAAGAAGAAGAGTTGGACCCATTGATAAGTATACCGATCGAATCAGGATCATATTCTGATTCTATTTGGATCGAATCAGCATCATATTCTGATTATATTTAATGTCTATTACGTCGTTAACCAAAAACCGTTCGCTATATAGGATATTTAAAATATCAATAAATCGCCATTTTGAGGACCGAATAACCCACCGTGCATCGTATACTTAAAGTCACACTTATCCCTCCCATTTAATTTCGAGAACTCCAAATGTGGTAGCTCAATTCTCTAATCATATACAGAGCATGACTAAAATTTTTTTTATTTGATTACAAATTATTCGCCAGAGAATACCCTTGAAAGCACATCAGACTTACATCACATACAAACATGTTAACATTTGGGAATGCGAGGCTGCGGCCGAACCGATTTAATGCCTCTTTTTCCCTTTGCCAAATTTATAGTTGCATAAATATTAAATTATTCTGCAGTTCTAAGATAAATTTGACATATTGAACATATTTGTTTTATAAGAAAAAAAAAAAAACTTGCCCACATATGTGGCCTCACAAAATAAAAAAGGTTCGTGGCTCTGAATGGAAGAAGCCATCCAGCATAGTAAGGCAAATGCGAAAAAAAAAATTATGGGCTGAAGCAGCTTAGTGCTGTCGACCTATTTATGGTTCCTTGTTGTAATATTCATAAGTTTTATACACAACGATGAAACAGGGAAAGATGAAGGCATTCTAGGAGCAAGAAGCCATGGCTGCTACATGTGCCTTGTACATAAACCAGTCGTCTTTCGATTTCGTTTCTCCTGTTTTCTGCTTGTCAGCCAAGCAAGACATAAATCTTTTTTCCTCTACGATGGCAAACAGTATTTAAGATATCAAACATTAACAAAGTGGAAGGAAACGAACACTGCCTCCGTTTATATATCGAGACTGGTATTGCACGATGCTAATGCCATTAGTTTGGCTTAACCTCCCCATCCCCAAAGCGAAATGTTTTATCAGCCATCCGTCTAATAGGAAAAAACCTAAATGTATGGGTCATTCCACGAAAACTTGTATAAAGTATATGAGAACGATGGATAGATAAGAGCAGCTATATGCTTCCATATGCTCTTCTCTTTGTGGCAAGAATTGGCTCTCCTAGGGGTTCTAGAAGTCATAACGGGAAATCGGTTTATATGGGAGCTATTCTTCTTATAAATATATAAAATTCAGTTTGTGTTTGTTTGTTTGTCGGTTTGTTTGTTTGTTCCTTATAGGCTCAAAAACGGCTGAACCGATTACCTGGAAATTTTCACAGATTGTGTAGGTTTGTCTGGAAGGAAACATAGGCTATATAGTTTTTTGATATTGAAAGGGGGGCGGACCCTCCCCATTACCCTAAAAGTACTACCCAAATATAAAAGTGTACCGATCGGGACAATATGGGATTCAAATGAAAGGTATTCAAGAGTAGAGTACGAACTTCATAAAAAAAAGTTGGTTCCAAGTACCTGGGGGGCCGCCCCAGCCCCAAAACCCCTTAAAATAGGTTTATTTGACGATCATGACAATATGGGTCTCAAATGAAAGGTATTCGGGAGTATATTACGAATATGGTCACGAAGTAGGAATAGGCGTTATAATTTGTTGATAACGGAAGGGGGCGGACCCTCCCCCGTTACCCTAAAAACACCACCCAAAATCAAAAGTGGACCGAACGGGACAATTTGGGTATCAAATGAAAAGTATGCAGGAGATAACGAATAGATAACGAATCTGGCATACAAATTCATGTCGAAGTATAGGGGGTCACCCCACCCCCACAAAAACCGCCAAATTGGGCACATTAGCCAATCACGGATATATGGGACTCGGTTTGTTTGTTCCGTATGGACTCAAAAACGTCAGAATCGATTTTTTGGAAATTTTCGCATATTATGTAGGTTGGTCTGGAAGGAAACATAGGATATATAATTTTTCGATATCGGACGGGGGAAGGACCCTCCCAAAAACACAAGCACTCACCCAAACAGACATATTGGAAGTTCGTTTCAATATGTGGCTCAAATAAAAGGTATTCGGGAGTCGATTTCGAATCTGGAATACAAAATCAGATCGAAGTATAGATAGTCACGCCACCCCTTAAAAACGCCAATAGACCCATTATGAATGAAACATGTCTGGAAGGAAACATAGCCTATATAATTTTTAGATATCGGGTGGAGGCGGACCCAACCCCTTACCCCAAAAACGCCACCCATATCCGAAAGTGGTCGATGGGCACAACAAGGGTATCAAATGAAAGGCATTGGAGACTAGAAAATGAACATAGTATTCAAATTTGGGCATAAGTACTTAGCGAACCCCCCCCCCCAGCCCCAAAAACCCTCTAAGCAGATATATTTGAAGTTCATGTCAATATGGGACTCAAATGAA
>NC_081555.1:142771855-142774355 GCF_963082655.1 Stomoxys calcitrans
GGGCCAAAGTACTTATAAAAGCCACATTTATTATCCAATTTTGCTAAAACTTGGGACAGTGAGTTGTGTTAGTCCCTTCGACATTCTTCGTCGATTGGGCTCAGATCGGTTCACATTTGGATATAGCTGCCATATACACCAATCTCTCGATTTAAGGTTCTGGGCCCATAAAAGCCACATTTATTGTCCGATGTCGCCGACATTTGGGACAGTAAGTTGTGTTGGGCCCTTCGACATTCTTCTTTAATTTGTCTCAGATCGGTTAAGATTTGGATATAGCTGCCATATAGACCCATCTCTCGTTTTAAGGCCTTGGGCCCATAAAAGGCGCATTTACTGTTCGATTTCGCCAAAATTTGGGACAGTGAGTTGTGTTGGCCCAGTCGATATCCTACTTTAGTTTGGCCCAGATCGGTCCAGATTTGAATATAGCTGCCATATAGACCCATCTCTCGTTTTAAGGCCTTGGGCCCATAAAAGGCGCATTTACTGTTCGATTTCGCCGAAATTTGGGACAGTGAGTTGTGTTAGGCCCTTCGACGGCCCTCTTCGATTTGGCCCAGATCGGTTCAGATTTGGATATAGCTGCCATATAGACCGATCTCTCGATTTTAAGTCTTGGCCCTATAAAAAGCACATTTATTATCCGATTTCGCTGAAATTTGACACAGTGACTTATGTTAAGCTTTTCGACATTCGTGTTGCATATAATTCAGATCGGTCTATTTTTCGATATGGCTTTCAAAAAGACCAATATTTTGTTCTAACAAATTGAACAATGATTTGTACTTATGAGACTTCTCTATATCAGTTTCGAATTTGGTGCAAACCGGACCATATCTCGACAAAGCTGCTATGGGGGCAAAAATTATAAAATTTTCACCGGATTATGACGAAAGGTGGTTTACATATATACTCGAGGTGTTGGTGGTATCCAAAGTTCGGTCCGTCCGACCTTAACGCCTTTTTACTTGTTTTCTTATAAAATCAAAAATTTTATTGGGCTCTCTTATAAATGATGGAATGCTCCTTATGTAATCCATCTATTAGGGCATGAGTATGAAGGGCGAAGTGATGCAAATCAATTGAGAATTTGTGCAACAGACCGTGTACATATTTTGACATAGGCTTACACATACATACACAGCCACACGCACTTATTGAGAAAAGCTTTGCCCACAAATACAAACCTATTTGTTTACACATATGATGACTACCCGCACGGATAGATGTTAGATGTTTGCAAGGATGCGATCCGAATATTTGTCGCATTTACGATGTGGGTACGTAATAGGATTTCCTTGATTTATAATGCCAACACCTCTATTGCGAACTGAGTCAGGGAATGTAAACAAATCTTTTTCCACAGATTTTCGCTAAAACCACAAACGGAAGACTTTATGTAGCGTCCTTATTATGGGGAATTTAAAACTTAAGGGAATTAAGCAATTTTTGGCTATTTGGTAAGAAGCATATAGGCAAAAATTCTTGTAAATCTTTAAAGATGAGATATGGAAAATATGTTAAGATTTCCCTTGGATGGCATAAGTTAGGAAGGCAACAAAATTGTTTCTCTTTTTTTTGTTTTGAGGAATGTTTGAGCAAAGCATACATTTACATTCTATCTAGCTAGGAAAAGTTTTAAAGGCGCTCTGGGTTTTGCCCACATCCTCATCCCTTTCTTTTGAACCCTAAAGAAGAACCGACATAAATATTTGGTTTAATGTTGGCCAATAATGTTATCGCCGGCAGACAGTCGCCTACATACCCATAACCATGAAAACAGAGTGCAGAGTGGAAATGACGTCAACCATGACAAGTTGCCGCCGCCACCACCACCATCACTTCTATAGCCATCACAGCCGCTGCCGCCACCAACAACACCACTACCACTTGAAAAAGTTGTGTCAGACTAATCACAAATATTTATCGTTAGCAATGAAAATAGTTTCAATATTTTTGGTCCTCCAGAGAGCCCAAGCAATAAATCAATAACCAATAATTGTATAACAAATTTATGCCAATGCCCATACACATACATATATGCTAACAACAGTATATAAAACTTAAGGGATCAGGGAAATTGTTACAAAAATCAATATGCTGTGGTGTGAAATGAGCATTAAGCTTAGGCTTAAATTAGGCATTGCAGGAATTTATGGAAAAGAAAGAAAACGACTCAGGTCTAACAGAAAATTTCATTAGAAGCTAATCTTTAGGGAAAATTTGTTTCCAATTTTAACTTTTCAGAAAAATTTATTGAATTTTATTCTCTTAAAGGCCATTTCATGGCCATTTTGTGTAACTGAACATATTTTTGGTAAGAAAAATTTCTTTAAAATTTTGTCTTTGGAAATATTTAGTTAGCAAATTTATGGTTAGAAAAAAATTTATTAAAATTTTCAGTCATTGAAATTTAGTCTTTATTGAAAATTACATTGAACTTTCTTTAGTTGTTTTAAAACCCTCCACTATAGGATGGGGATATACTAATTTCGTC
>NC_081555.1:142779355-142856494 GCF_963082655.1 Stomoxys calcitrans
CAAAATAAATGTATCAAATTGTTTCCTCTTGTCTGTATTGTGAGCAAATAATAGACTCCGGCAACTTGTTTTCCATCGATTTGTATTTGAGTTTTTTTTTTTCTCTTCTATTGCTTTTTGTCATTGTTGTTGCTTTTTTCTGCTGTTGAGTTTTCTTTTTTTTTTGGGTACGTTTCTCGGACTTGATTTGTGTACCTCTGTAATTTATTGCTGCCACTTTTCCACACAAATGGTGCTTGAGCCTGAGCATCTCTGGACTTTTGCAGCTAAACTAAATGGGGAAGAGCATCTGGTATATGGGGAACTGAATAACGGAGAAGAAATTTATTCTCCTCAACATCATCAAGGAATAAGAAAAAAAAAATATCAATATTTATTTGTTTACGTTTAAATTGCGCTTAAAAGACTTTTTACAAATAAACTTAAGGACTAAGGCAGGGAATCTGCAGGATTGGGTACTCAGAGTGGTTACTCTTGTCTAACACTTTGTGTTTCACATAATCATTATTGTGTTTTTTTTTGCTCCCCTCCATAGGATGGAGGTATAAAAGCACCGTCATTCAGTTTGTAACTCATCGAAATGTTGATCAGAGACCCAACAAATGGTTTATATTCGTGATCCTCTTGGCATTGTAACTCTATTTGCCACGTCCAATCGTCTGTCCGTCCGTCTGTCAAAAGCGCGCAAACTTTCGAAGAATAAAGGTGATAGGAAAACCTGGTAGGAAGGGATCAGGTTTCCGATTGGATACCAGAGACGACGATTGAGATCGAGGTGAGGCACTGCTGCCAGCGGCACATTCTTGGACAGACTGAACCCTAGTATTGTCATCTGGAAGATCATATTACACGGATGGATCAAAGCTAGAGGACAGAGTGGGTCTGATGTCTACATTAAGAACCCAAGGACTGAGGTCTGTTTTCGACTGCAAATTGAAAATTTTACCCATGAACATTGCACTAAGGAAAAATGGCAAACTTGTCACATATCAATGAGTGGAGTGCAGTCCGATTCTAGTTGAAGCTCCATGGTAAGGGTCCTATTTTTTATAGGCGAGTCCGAAAGGTGGGTCGCAGTGCGACATCTCTTTGGAGAAAAGTTTTACATGGCATAGTACCTCACAAATGTTGCAAGCAGAGGAGGGGAAAACCTACGCTGAAAATTTTTTTAGATGGTCTCGCCAGGATTAGTACGCAGGCGTTGAGCGTCATAGGCGGACATGTTAACCTCTGCGCTACGGTCCTGCAGTCGGAGATCCGAGCGATCACGGAATGTATGAGATGGTGTGGCGCTAACTCGAGGACGTCGAGTGTGAACATCTTTACGGACAGTTAAATGGCCATAAGGTCAATAACAATCAGGACGGGCGAGATCACGAACAATGTTGGAATGTAAAAAGGAGATTAACGCCTTCTCTGAGGATGGAAAAATGAGCATCATTTGCGTGCCGGGCCGGGCCGGAGTATGGGGGAATGAAAGGACAGACGATTTGGCAGTTATAGCTTGAGGACTGCCGTCAATAAACGTGGTTACCTCGAGGATTTTCGGCTCCACGAAGTCCGAGTTAATGGCGTGGGCGGCAAACGTCCATGTAACACTGTGGAACAGTGAAACAGTCGATAGGACGGCGAAAATGCTATGGGGTGATCCGGACCGTGAGAGGACGAGCCTATTACCGAAAGGAAGCAAGAAGGAGGTCAGTATAGCTTTTGGTATCATAAGCGGTTACATAAGACTACGATCTCCTTTATGCAAAATCGGTGCGGCAAGTGATAGCGTGTGGAGGGCATGCGGTGAAGTTGATGACACTTTATAGCATTTCCTATGTAATTGCCCTGCTTCTGCTGCTAAAAGACACCGCACAGTGGGCCAAATGGCAAAAAAATTGGAAATAAGTCTACAACTTTTTATCTGTTGATTTTAGCCATACAAAATGTTCTAGACATTTGTAGAGGAGGACATAGGCTTTCAGAAAAGTGCTGTTGTTGGTCCATATCTTTAATACAGGGTGAGCTACAGGGTGTCAAAGTTGACCACTTTTGACTTCTCCAAGCTTCTGGGGGCCATAACTTTTGATCTACTCAACCGATTTACATGATTTAGGACTCTAGAGAAAGAGCTTGACAAGATCTAAAAAACTTATGCATAAAGTACCATGCCATCGTGTACTGTTAAGGAGTTATGAATTGTTTAATTTTAAAATATGAAAATTTGGCCTTGGTTTTTTTCAGTGTTTTTTTAATAACTCCGTCAATTTTAAAGCTATAAACTTCATACTTCACACAAATTATGCCAGCATATGTGTGCATAAAATACAAAAGGAATCACGTGAATATCTTTGGCGGTTTAAAAATGGCATCGTTTTCAATATGAAAAATATTTTTTTTGTCAAAAAATTGCAAAATTTTTCAAAAAAGATACTCCCATTTCCTTTAAGTTTTCGCAAACTTTGGCCGTCAAAGCATTATCATTTCTTTCCATTTTCACAAAGTCGAGGTATTAAGAAAAGTTTTAAGTGCTAATTTGGCTAATTTCGATATCAAACAACACCGTTATCTTAAGACCAAAATGGCCAATTTTTTTACTAAACTTCAAAAGTTTCTCACTGGAAAAAAAGTTCCACGGGGATTTTTTCGCTTTTTTTGAACTTAAATGAAAGCTTAAAATGTTCCCAACATTTTAAGGTATGTCTCGCCATATCCTAGCCATAAATGAGATCGTAGCGATCAAAATACTGAAAAAAGTCAATTTTCAAGTAGTGCTATATTCATTGCTAAAAAACAAGTATTACGTCACATTTTATTGCAAAGATGTTAAATAAACTTTTATTTGGTAACACTTCTTCTACAAAACACAAAAAGAATCATGGAAATATCTCTATTCTATTCCATTTTATGGAACCGGCAATAAAAAAGTCAATTTTTCAAAAAAGTCGAATTTCCCAAATTTTGTTTTTGTTGTCCTAATTGCACATGACACACTATAGCCATATTTACGCAACATACCTTATCGTAAAGGAAATTTTCATACCTTTCCAACGATGTATAAAACATTTCTCAACTCGGATTCTATCTACTCTAAAATTCATTTACACTTCATTAAACTCTATATAAAAATGTCTATTTGTGAAATGGAACCTTATATGGGGCCTACACTAAAACATTGATAGATTTGCCCAGGGTTTACAATACAAATGTGTTAGAATAAAAAAAGGTCTCCTGCCAAAGTTTAAAAAAATTGGAATAAAAATATGTGTTTTAGAGCGAAAACACTTCGCATCGGCGTGCGTTTGTATAGTACCTACATCTATTTTTAATGTAAGCTGATGATTTTTGAATAAAAAGTAACCTAGAAATATACCTGCATATATATATATATTTGTGTTAAGATTTGATGCAGACAAATGTTACCTGTTTCGCTATGTCGAATTCCCAGGAAATCCACCGTATCAATGAATGTGAAAAAACCTACCCATAAAAAATTCATTGTCATTTTTTTTAACCAAATTCGAGTCCAGGTAAATAATTATAGAAGAGTAAGTAAAAAGAGGCACTTTGGACCCCTTTTTACGATTGCGTCTGATACCTGAAATGGGTCATTAATTGTGAATATATTGCATAAATATTTGAACAAAATCCAAATTTTCTTCATTATATTTTGTAGAGGCGTAAAGGACATTTATAAGTTATGGAAGTCATACTGAAGTATTCCACTCTTTCGAAAATTGTATGGGACATCAAAAATGATTCCAAATCATACACGGAGTCATTTAAGGAACTTGTTTACACTTTGGACCACATATATGGAATAAGGCTAAATAAAGACGCTTTAGACAAACTTGAAAAATTCTACAAATCATTTGAGAGAAGGTTGCCAGAATGTTCATTCGCAAAAATCAAGTTTTTCAAAATGTATGAGAAGTGGCTGAAATCGGATCTACTTATTGAAATTAAACCGCTGATTCCCGGCCGGCCTAGCAAAGCATACGACGAAGTTACGGAGAAAACCAAAAAGAAAAAACAAGAGGAACTATTGGCGGCACATCCGCCAAATTTAATAAAAGATACGTTCAAAACAGCATTGTTAAAAACACAACCAAAAAATGTTGGACGAATTGTCGATGTTTTACCATTAGCATCTCCGAAAAGGGTAAAGAGAATGGTAGAAAGTATTGCAACTCCAAAATCGACTACAGAATTCACGGAGGAAGATGCACTGGCCCTGATTTTGAACCTAGGCCTCTCAAGAAACAAATACTCAACAATGAGGAAGGCTCTTCGTGAAAAAGGATGGGGTTGTTTACCCTCAAAACATAAATTGTACAACACCAGGACGAAAATGGTGCCATCAAATATATACGTGGACGAATTAAAAGCAAGAGTGAAACTTGCTGATCTTGTTGAAAATACAGCTGTTAGAATTATTTCTAATTTTACTGAAGAACAGTTGAACACATGTAATAATTCCGAAGTGGTTTTGATCAGCAAATGGGGTTGTGATGGATCATCTGGATTTTCCGAATATAAGCAACAAACAGAAATAGATACCAACTTCGCATCAATTTTCATGGCATCATTAGTACCATTGAGAATGAGATTGTACAAGGACCAATCTTCATCATCGAAAGAAAATGCATTTCAAGATATATGGATAAATAGAACACCTGGGTCAAAATATTTATGTCGCCCAATTCGGTTTGAGTATACAAAGGAAGACCGGAACACAACACGATCTTTGGTGAACGAAATAAAGGAAGAAATTGCTGCATTACCCATGATTGTTATAAACCAATTGGGAAGAAATATAAAAGTTTCGTTTCAACTACAACTCACTATGATCGATGGAAAGGTGGCAAACGCATTAACTGGCGTTATGTCCAATTGGAGATGCAATATTTGTGGCAAGAAGAATGGGCAATTCGAGGACAAGTCTGATGAAAATTTAGTAAACGAAAATGCGCTCAATTTCGGTATTTCGCCCCTGCACTGTAGAATTCGATTCATGGAGTATTGTTTGCATTTATCGTATGACCTTAAATATCGGACTAGCCCTGGAAACCGCGATGTCTCTGCTAGAAACAACCAAGATCTTCACAAAATGAGGCAGGAAGAGAAGAATCGAATCCAGTTGGAGTTTAAACAAAAGGGACTTATAATAGATAAACCTCTTTACGGATACGGAAGCACAAATGATGGCAACTCGGCAAGGCGGTTTTTTGAGGACCCCGTATCGACATCTAAAATAACCGGTCTTGATGAACACTTGCTAAGACGATTCAAAGTGATTTTGGCTGTAATCAATAGCAAAAAGATGATAAATTCAACCAAATTTGAAGCTTATAGTAATGACACAAAAAACATTTTATCTGATTTATATTCGTGGAAAGCTTTAACACCGACAGTACATAAAGTCTTACATCATGGCAAGGAAATTGTGGAATACAACATACTTCCGTTAGGAGAACTTACAGAAGAAGCTCAGGAATCCCGTAATAGAGATGTTAAACAGTTCCGGCTTTTCAATACCCGAAAGAGCACCAAATTTAACCAAAATTATGATTTACTTCAATATTTATTGTTATCGTCTGATCCGGTACTATACAGCATCAGAACTAAATGGCTACCAAAAATATGTGACGATATAGATAAGGACGATCCCGATGCCATTCAAATTAAAGAGCTTTTAAATTTTGATACCTTAGATTATTTGGTAGAGAATAAAATCAAATAATACAAAACTAAAATGCTTTTTTATTTTGGGAGTAGCTAATATACATATAAACGCACGCCGATGCGAAGTGTTTTCGCTCTAAAACACATATTTTTATTCCAATTTTTTTAAACTTTGGCAGGAGACCTTTTTTTATTCTAACACATTTGTATTGTAAACCCTGGGCAAATCTATCAATGTTTTAGTGTAGGCCCCATATAAGGTTCCATTTCACAAATAGACATTTTTATATAGAGTTTAATGAAGTGTAAATGAATTTTAGAGTAGATAGAATCCGAGTTGAGAAATGTTTTATACATCGTTGGAAAGGTATGAAAATTTCCTTTACGATAAGGTATGTTGCGTAAATATGGCTATAGTGTGTCATGTGCAATTAGGACAACAAAAACAAAATTTGGGAAATTCGACTTTTTTGAAAAATTGACTTTTTTATTGCCGGTTCCATAAAATGGAATAGAATAGAGATATTTCCATGATTCTTTTTGTGTTTTGTAGAAGAAGTGTTACCAAATAAAAGTTTATTTAACATCTTTGCAATAAAATGTGACGTAATACTTGTTTTTTAGCAATGAATATAGCACTACTTGAAAATTGACTTTTTTCAGTATTTTGATCGCTACGATCTCATTTATGGCTAGGATATGGCGAGACATACCTTAAAATGTTGGGAACATTTTAAGCTTTCATTTAAGTTCAAAAAAAGCGAAAAAATCCCCGTGGAACTTTTTTTCCAGTGAGAAACTTTTGAAGTTTAGTAAAAAAATTGGCCATTTTGGTCTTAAGATAACGGTGTTGTTTGATATCGAAATTAGCCAAATTAGCACTTAAAACTTTTCTTAATACCTCGACTTTGTGAAAATGGAAAGAAATGATAATGCTTTGACGGCCAAAGTTTGCGAAAACTTAAAGGAAATGGGAGTATCTTTTTTGAAAAATTTTGCAATTTTTTGACAAAAAAAATATTTTTCATATTGAAAACGATGCCATTTTTAAACCGCCAAAGATATTCACGTGATTCCTTTTGTATTTTATGCACACATATGCTGGCATAATTTGTGTGAAGTATGAAGTTTATAGCTTTAAAATTGACGGAGTTATTAAAAAAACACTGAAAAAAACCAAGGCCAAATTTTCATATTTTAAAATTAAACAATTCATAACTCCTTAACAGTACACGATGGCATGGTACTTTATGCATAAGTTTTTTAGATCTTGTCAAGCTCTTTCTCTAGAGTCCTAAATCATGTAAATCGGTTGAGTAGATCAAAAGTTATGGCCCCCAGAAGCTTGGAGAAGTCAAAAGTGGTCAACTTTGACACCCTGTAGCTCACCCTGTATTAAAGATATGGACCAACAACAGCACTTTTCTGAAAGCCTATGTCCTCCTCTACAAATGTCTAGAACATTTTGTATGGCTAAAATCAACAGATAAAAAGTTGTAGACTTATTTCCAATTTTTTTGCCATTTGGCCCACTGTGCACCGGTACTTAGGTGGTACCTATGTTGGTTCATGTCTGAAATTGTGTCCCCATGTCTGATAATGTGGTATGGAAATGTTTGATATTGGGGGATGGCAAACAATTAAGGATTTTGTAAGTACCACGGGATTCCTAATTTAAAATTCTTTTCATACCCTCCACCATAGGATGGGGGGTATACTAATTTCGTTATTATGATTGTAATTTCTCGAAGTACAAGTATATATATTCTTGATCGTCGTGACATTTAAAGTCGATCTAGCCATGTCCGTCCGTCTGTTCGTCCATCCGTCCGGTCGTCTGTCCGGTCGTCTGTCCGTCCGTCTGTCCGTCCGTCTGTCCGTCCGTCTGTCCGTCTGTCCGTCCGTCTGTCCGTCCGTCTGTCCGTCTGTCCGTCCGTCTGTCCGTCCGTCTGTCCGTCCGTCCGTCTGTCCGTTCGTCCGTCTGTCCGTCCGTCCGTCTGTCCGTCTGTCCGTCCGTCCGTCCGTCCGTCCGTCCGTCCGTCCGTCCGTCCGTCCGTCCGTCCGTCCGTCCGTCCGTCCGTCCGTCCGTCCGTCCGTCCGTCCGTCCGTCCATCTGTCCGTCTGTCCGTCCGTCTGTCCGTCCGTCTGTCCGTCCGTCTGTCCGTCCGTCTGTCCGCCCGTCTGTCCGTCCGTCTGTCCGTCCGTCTGTCCGTCCGTCTGTCTGTCTCTCGAAAGCACGCTAACTTTTGAAGGAGTAGAGAGAAATTTTGCACAAATACTTCTTATTGGTGTAGGTCGGTGGGGATTGTAAATGGACCAAATCGGTCCATGTTTTGATATAGCGGCCATATAAACCGATCTTGGGTCTTGACTTCTTGAGCCTCTAGAGAGCGCAATTCTCATCCGATTTGGCACAAATTTTGTACAACGTCTCCTCCCATGGCCTTCAACATACGTGTGCAATATGGTCAGAATCGATCTATAGCTTGATACAGCTCCCATATAAACCGAACTGCCGATTTCACTTCTTGAGCCCCGAATCGGACTATAACTTTATATAGCTGCTCCCCCGTCCTTATTCATTATACCTTGTTTGCCTAAAAACAGATACTGCGCAAAGAATTCGACAGTTGCGACCATAGTGGAGGGTATATAAGATTCGGCCCGGCCGAATTTAGCACGGTCTTACATTTTTTTAAGTTTTTGGAGCGCACAACAAAACGATTACTGGCTAAGGTGTATATTAATAGTGACGTGGGGCTGATTAATATCCGCACCCTCTTTTCAACCTAACCTAAGGCTAGGCACTTGAAATTTGTGCTTAAATAGCTATTAGCAGTACAAGTCGGTTGGGATTGTAAATGGGTCACATTGGGCCATAGTCTGATATATCTCCCATATAAACCAATCAATCGATTTGATTTTTTAGACACTAGAGGGCGCAACTATTATCCAATTTGGATGAAATTTTGCACCAGGTGTTTTCCTATGGCTTCCAACGGTGCTTAACATAATTAAGTCGTCCTATCGTCTGATATAACTGCCGTATAAACCGATATTCCGATTTGATTTTTTGAGCAGACTTTTAGCTTCCTAAGAAGAAATGTGTAGTCAATTGCCCCCAATATACTGGTCCCAAACTGCAGAATTAGTTACCTGCCGGTGGACTTCTCCTACAGGGAATAAAAAGTTTCAATTGTCATAACTTATGACTCTTAATTATTTTTTAACAAGTAAGAAGGCATTAAGTTCGGCCGGGCCGAACTTTGGATACCCACCACCCCGGGTATATATGTAAACCACCTCCCGTCATAATCTGGTGAAAATGCAAAATTTATACCCCCAGCAGCTATATCGAAATATGTTCTTTTTTGGACCAAATTTGGCATGGAAATTGAGTGGCCAATTATGTACAACTTATTGTTCAATTTTGTAGAACAAAATGTTGGTCTTTTTGGTAGCTATGTTCAAATATTGGCCGATCCCAACCATATACCACACGAATGTCAAAAAGCCTAATATAAGGCACTGTGTCAAATTTCAGCAAAATCGCATTATGAATGCGCCTTTTATGGGGCCAAGATTTAAAATCGAGACATCGGTCTATATGGCAGCCATATCCTAATCTGGACCGATCTGAGCCAAATTGAAGAAATATGTCGAAAGGCCTAACACAACTCACTGTCCTGAATTTCGGCAAAATCGGACAATAAATGCGCCTTTTATGGGTCCAAAACCTTAAATCGAGAGATCGGTCTATATGACAGTTATATCCAAATCTGGACCGATTTGAGCTAAATAAAAGCAAGATTTCGATGGACCTAACACAACTCACTGTCCCAAATTTCGGCGACTTTGGACAATAAATGCGCCTTTTATGGCACCAAAACCTTAAATCGAGAGATCGGTCTATGTGGCAGCTATATTCAAATCTGGACCGATCTGAGCCAAATTGAAGAAATATGTCGAAGGGCCTAACACAACTCACTCTCCCAAAGTTTGGCAAAATCGTAAAATAAATGCGCCTTCTATGGGCCCAAAACCTTAAATCGAGAGATCGGTCTATATGGAAGCTATATTCAAATCTGGACCGATCTGAGCCAAATTGAAGAAATATGTCGAAGGGCCTAACACAACTCACTGTCCCAAAGTTTGGTTAAATCTTAAAATAAATGCGCCTTCAATGGGCCCAAAACCTTAAATCGAGAGATCGGTCTATATGGCAGCTATATCCAAATCTGGACCGATCGTTGACAAATTGCAGGAGGATTTCGACTGACCTAACACAGCTCATTGTACCAAATTTTGGCAAAATTGGACAATAAATGCGTCTTTTATGGGCCCAAAACATTAAATCGAGAGATCGGTCTATGCGGCAGCTATATCCAAATCTGGACTGATCTGAGCCAAATTGAAGAGAGATGTCGAAGGGCCTAACACAACTTACTGTCCCAAATTTCGGCGACATCGGACAATGCATGCGCTTATTTTGGGCCCAAAACTTTAAATCGAGAGATCGGTCTATATGACAGCTATATCCAAATTTGAACCGATATGGGCCAAATTGAAGAAGTATGTCAAAGGCCCTATACCAACTCCCTGTCCCAATTTTCGGCGACATCGGCCAAAAAATGCGCCTTTTATAGCCTCAAAACCTTAAATCGAGAAATCGGTCTATCGGCAGCTATTTTCAAATCTGGACCGATCGGCACCAAATTGTAGAAGTATGTTGAGGGGCTTAATATAACTCACTGTCTCAAATTTCGGCGACATAGGTCAATAAATTCACCTTTTATGGGCCCAAAATCTTAAATCGAGAGATCGGTCTATACGGCAGCTATATCCAAATATGGACCGATCTAGGCCAAATTGACGAAGGATGTCGAATGGCCTAACACAACTCACTGACCCAAATTTTGGCAAAATCTGACATTACCTTCGCCTTTTATGGGCCCAAGACCTTAAATCGAGAGATCGGTCTATATAGCAGCTATATCCAAATCTGGACCGATCGGGGTCACATTGTAGAAGGATGTCGAAGGGCCTCACACAACTCGATGTCGCAAATTTCAGCTAAATCGGATTATAAATATGGCTTTTATGGGCCTAAGACCTTAAATCGGCGGATCGGTCCATATGGGGGCTATATCAAGATATAGTCCGATATAGCCCATCTTCAAACTTAAAGTGCTTATGGACAAAAAGAGAATGTATGCAAAGTTTTAGCTCAATATCTCTATTTTTAAAGACTGTAGCGTGATTTCAACAGACAGACGGACAGGCGGTTACACGGAAGGACATGACTAGATCGCCTCAGATTTTTACGCTGACCAAGAACATATATACTTTATAGGGTCGGAAATGGATATTTCGATGTGTTGCCAGCGGATTGACAAAAAGAATATACCCCCATATTTCGGTGGTGGGTATAAAAAGTCGCTTAATTATTGTTAAACATTTCTTTTCCTTTAAATATATTTGCTAACTAATGTTATCTTCCTTTTAAATACTAGCAAAGTATACTCATCCTTCTTTTCGAACTGTCCCATGACCAAACCTCCGGTGTTAGAATGGTTGCAATTCGTCACTTTGAGCGACAAACCTTTATAAAAGTGATAGGTTTTTTCCATGTAAAGGGACGAGAACTGGGGAAACTAACCAGAGAAACTATCCCGTGAAAGGTTTGGGACTTGTCCCATTTCCGGTAGGGTTCTAACAAACGAGCTAAGTATGATCGAAATTGGTCAATGGCTGGGTATAGATATCCATATAAACCGATTTGATTTTTTGAGCCTCTAGAGGGCGCAAGTCTAATCCGATTTGGATGAAATTTTTTACACAAAAGCTTATCCTATGACCTGAACAGATTTTGCACAAATTCTTCACCTATGACTTTCAACATACGTGCCAGGTATGGTCTGAATCGGTTCATAAACTGTTATAAATCTTATTTTAACCGATCCCCTGATGTGACTTTTTGAGCCAGTAGAGGGCGCTAGTCTAATCGTATTTCGATGAAATTTTTTACACAAAAGCACCTATGACTTTCAACATATGTGCCAGGTATGGTCTGAATCGGTCCATAAACTGTTATAAATCCCATTTTAACCGATCCCCTGATGTGACTTTTTGAGCCAGTAGAGGGCGCTATTCTAATCCGATTTGGATGAAATTTTTTACACAAAAGCTTCTCCTATGACCTTCAATATACGTGCCAAGTATGGTCTGAATCGGTCCATAGCCTAGCATAGTTATTAGTTATTAGTTAGCCATAGCATAGTTATGACAATAACTCCCATTTAAACCGATCTTACGATCTGACTTCTTTAGCCAATAGAGGGCGCAGTTCTTATGCGATTTTGATTATGGACCATAATCGGTCCATAATCTGATATAGCATTAAAATTGTTAACCGTTTTCTTTTTTTCTTTCACCTATAAACAGATAACGGGTAAATAACTTGACAAAAGCGATCCATGATGGAGGGTATATAAGTTTCGGCCCGGCCTAGCTCAGCAGACTTTTATTTGTTTCACTTTCTCTTTAACCGTTTAAGTTTGTTGCTCGGAAACAACGGAGGGAAGTGGGGGGGAGAGGCTTACAAATATATAAAAGTAATGAAAATAAAAAGTAATCTATCGAAAACTCAATCAATGTCTAGAACAAAATTCAAAAGGTATTAACCGAAGACATTCAACACGCAATTCCGCATTCCTATTACATTTTCTTTGTTTTATCGTAAGAAGGCTTATGACCCTAAATGGTATAGAAATGTATATAGAAATACATTAAAGCATACCTCAATACAGTTATCAAAACAAATTGGCTTAGGATAGTGGGTGGAGGGTAAGTAAATGAATTCTTTCGGGGCTGTGGTTGAAGGAATCTCTTTGGGATGATTTTACCTCATTTCCAGGAAAAAATAACAAAGAAATTGAATTTGAAAAATACACGCATAAGAAACGAGTGAAAACATGTTAAGTTGGTCCGGGCCGAATCTAGGGAACCCATCACCATGGATTCTGATAAAAATTTTAACATATGAAGTTAACGAGCATAGGTGCAGTTTACGAACCAAAATTTTTCGAAGTCAGACAAAAATTAAAGTTTCTAGGGGCTATTGGTTTGCTAATCGGGTTTTATATCAAGTTACAGATCGATTTGTATCACACTTACCACGGATGTTGGAAGTTTTTTTTAAAACACTCAAGGATTCTGCTACTTGCAAAATTTCAGCCAAATTGAATGACAGAACACTACGATCGACATTTAAGCCAAAATATTGGTCTCTTTGGAAGATATATCGAATTATAAACCGATCTGAACCCTATTAAGGTCGGATATCGTGAGGCTCAGAAAAACTCACTGTTTCAAATTTCTGCGAAATTGGGTAATAAATAAGGCTTTTATGGGCTTCAGGCCCCTTATCGGCTGATCGGTCTATATGGCAGCTATATCTAAATATAGTCCGATCTGAACCATATTTAGGTCGTCGGATGTTGGGAGATCTTAACTTACTCACTGTTTCAAATTTCAGGGAAATCGGTAAAATTATTAAAAATAAAGCTTTTATGGCATGCAGACCCTTTATCAGCAAATCGGTCTATATGATATTGGGTCGGATGTTGGGAGGCTTAAAAGTGCGCACTATTCCAAATTTCAGCGAAATCGGATAAAAAATAAGGCTTTTATGGCTATCAGACCCCCTATCGGGAGATCGGTCTATATGGTATCTATATCTAAATATGGACCGATCTAAACCACATTTACGTCCGATGTCGGGAGCCTTAAAATAACCCACTGTTGTAAATTTCAGTGAAATCGGGTAATAAATAAATAATGCTTTTATGGTCTGCAGAACCTCTTTCGGCAAATCGGTCTATAAGACAGCTGTATCTAAATATAGTCCGATCTGTACCATATTTAGGTCATATGTCGGGTTCAGCCTCTTAAGTGCACAATTCTTACTACAAAGTGACTTCTACTATGGTCTCCAATATTCAATATTTTTTTATCCTTTGTTTGCCTAAAAAGAGATACCGTGGAAAGAGCTCGACATATGCGATCCATGGTGGATGGTATATAAGATTCGGCCCGGCCGAACTTAGCACGCTTTTACTTGTGAAAATTTTCTTCAATGTGAATGCACACTGCCAGCGTTTACATTTAACCATTCCTCTAAACACCTGAAGAAACACTTTATAGTGTTATACTTTTTTTGTATTTTCTTTCCATGGGGCTTAAAAATTGAAAAGATAGCAGTGTTCCTTTGAAAACTCCCACTTGAAATGATAATTTAACAATCAATATAACACCACGAAAATTAAATGATAATAATAAAAATTCTCTCTCTCTCATTCATTTCCTAATAAAGTCAATATATTCCTTTGGGTTCACAGTAAACCACTATGGCCTTGGCAGGTTATGAAGGGCTAAAAAAGGAAATGAATTTCAAGAACAGAAATTTATGGCATGTATTTGAATTTAAATTTGAATTTGAAATGAATGCTCATCCCACCCCCACCTTGGGGCAAAATAATCAGAATTTGAAAGCCAAACAACAAAGAGAACCTTTACAAAAGTTGCAAGGTCTTCAACTTAAATCAAAATTTAGTTCATTTTGTAAATAGGTAATCCCAAATGATGCGTTTTGTTTAGTTTCTCACACAAGAGAAACAGTGTTGGCGGTGACCTCTATAAATTAGGTTTATCCCGAATAAAAATGACATTTATTTGAATTTTCTTTTTTTATGAGATCTAAAAAAAAGCATAAAATAAAAATGTAAAGATTTTTATTGGGCGTTTTGTGGGTATTAGGCAGCATATGTATGAGATGTTAGAATAGTAACAAAATTACCAAAATGGCTTTTGGCGGAGAATTGGGTATACATGTAATGAGATTAAAATCCAATGGTCAAGCTGAGCTAGAATGAAGATATATAATTAAATAAATCACTAGGACTTAACTGACAGAATTTCTGATTTAATCTAAATGCAGATGTTTACACATGAAATCTTGATTTAAGAATTTGGCCATTTATTTCGTGGAAATACATTATGAATTAGCGATAAAAATAACAATAAATCTACCAAGACATGGTTAACACTAATGTAGTCAAAAGATATGCAACGAAGATATAGGATTTTAATTAAGCTGAAATAGGAAACAAAATATCTGTATATGCTTTGTGGGCATAAGGAAAGTGATTAACTGCTGAATATATATGTGAATGGGCATGTAAAGCTTTTTTTCAATTGTCTGAAGAAGCTGGTTTGTACCTTCACAAATCAAAATTTAAAAATTTTCAGATGTCTCTTTATTGAAAAAGTCTTTAGAAAACTTTTAAATAGCTACAGGAACATACACATGTTAAGGCATTCGTATGTTTATCAACAAGTATAAAGGCGTTAAGTTTGGCCGGGCCGAACTTTGGATACCCACCACCTCGGGTATATATGTAAACCACCTTTCATCAAAAACCGGTGAAAAATGCCATACCTTATGTCCCATAGCAGTTATAACGAAACATATTTCAATTTGGACCAAATACTAATAAGTATAGTAAACCGATCTGAACCATAAACGAAACGGATGTCGAAAAGCCTAACATAAGTCACTGTGTCAAATTTCAGTGAAATCGGATTTTAAATGCGCCTTTTATGAGGCCAAGTCTTTAAACCAAGATTTAGGTCTATATGGCAGCTACATCCAAATCTGAAGCGATTTGGGCCAAGTTGCAGACAACTGTCGAGGAGCCTAATACAACTCACTGTGCCAAATTTCGGCGAAATCGGACCATAAAGGCGCCTTTTATGAGCCCAAAACCTTATATCGAGAAATCGGTCAATATGGCAGCTATATTGAAATCTGGACTGACCTAGGCCAAATTGCAGAAGGACGTCGAAAAGCCTAACTAAACTCACTGTCTCAAGTTTCAGCGACATCGGACAATAAATGCGCCTTTTATGGCCCCAAAACCTAAAACCGAGAGATCGGTCTATATGGCAGCTATATCCAAATCTGGACCGATCTCTGCCATATTGCAGAAGTAAGTCAAGAAACTTCATTTTACTCACTGTCTCAAATTTCAATTCCAAATTTCAGCAAAATCGGATTATGAATGCGCCTTTTATGGACCCAAAACCTTAAACCGAGATATCGGTCTATATGGCAGCTGTATCCAAATCTAGACCGATATGGGCAAAATGAACGAAAAATGTCGAAGGGCCTAACACAACTCACTGTACCAAATTTCAGCAAAATCGGATAATAAATGTGGCTTTTATGGCCCAAGCCCCAAAATCGGAGGATCGGTCTATATGACAGCTATATCCAAATCTAGACCGATGTGGGACAAATTAAGGAAGGATGTCGAAGAGCCTAACGCAACTCACTGTCTCAAATTTCAGCAAAATCGGCTAAAAAATGTGGCTTTCATGAGCCTAAGACTCTAAATCGAAGGATTGGTCTATATGGATGCTATAACCAAAACTGGACCTATCTGGGCGAAATTTAGGAGGGAAGTCGAAAGGCTTAGCACAACTTACTGTCCCAAATTTGAGCAAAATCGGATAATAAATGAGGCTTTTATATGCTCAAGACCCTAAATCGGAGGAGCGGTCTATATGGCAGCTATATCCAAATCTAGACCGATCTGGGCCAATTAAGAAAGGATGTCGAAGGCCCTAACAAAATTCACTGTCCCAAATTTCAGCAAAATCGTACTATAAATGTGGCTTTTATGGGCCCAAGACTCTAAATCGGAGGATCGGTCTATATGACAGCTATATCCAAATCTGAACCGATCTGGGCCAAATTTAAGAAAGATGTCGAAGGGCCTAACACTACTCACTGTACCAAATTTCAGCAAAATCGGATAATAAATGTGGCTTTTATTGGCCCATGACCTTAAATCGGAGGATCGGTCTATATGGCAGCTATAACCAAATCTGGACCGATTTGGGCTAAATTTAAGAGGGATGTCGAAAGGCTTAGCACAACTTACTTTCCCAAGTTTCAGCAAAATCGGATAATAAATGTGGCTTTTATATGCTCAAGACCCTAAATCGGAGGATCGGTCTATATGGCAGCTATATCCAAATCTAGACCGATCTGGGCCAATTAAGAAAGGATGTCGAAGGCCCTAACAAAATTCACTGTCCCAAATTTCAGCAAAATCGGATCATAAATGTGGCTTTTATGGGCCAAAGACCCTAAATCGGTGGATCGGTCTGATGGTATAGTTTGAACCTCTGTTAAAATAGGGTACTACATTTTTTGATATCTAAGGAGGTGGCGGGCCCTCCCCCTTACCCCAATATTGAAAAACGCCATATCTCGGAGATGCGTGCACCGATTTAAGCGAAATTTTATATGCCCCATCATAGTTCCCCATAAACACGAAATTGGTATAAAATTTTGGGATCAACTAACGGTGGGGGACGCCCCATCTCAAAACCCACCCGATCGGACATGTTTACCAACTGGGACAATATGGGTATCAAATAAAAGGTACTGAAGAGTAGAGAACAAACTTGGCAGAAAAAAGTCACCCGTAGTGTCGGGGGGGTTTCTGACCCCCAAGAGCACCACCCAACAGGACACTTTTACCCCTTTGGGCAATATGGGTAACAAATGAAAGGTATTTAAAAGGAGAGAATAGATCTGACATAAAATGCAATCCTTGCTGTCTGAGGGGACTCCCCCACCTCCCAAAACCTCCTATCAGGACATAGTAACCGATTGGGACAATATGGATATCAAATGAAAGATATTTAAAAGTATAGTAAAAAGCTGATACAAAAATGTATTTCATGGTATCTGAGGCGCCCCCACTCATCAAACACCCCTAAACAGGACATATTTACCGATTGGCATAATATGGGTATCCAATGAAAGGTGTTTGGAAGTTGCGTACACGTCTGTTATAAGAATATAAGAACCTCGATTTCTATGGGACCTCTCCAACCCCAAAAACGCCCAAAACGGGCATGAATATCCAACATCACAAAATGGGTATAAAGTGCAAGGTCTTTGAGACTTGACTACGAATCTGATATACGCATTTGGGACAGAGTCTGGGACCGGCCCAACCACCAAATTCACTCCAATAAGACGTGAAGTTCGATCGGGATAATATGGGAATTAAACGAAAAGTCTATTACAGTAGAATTTGAATCTAATGTTGCTATATCATGTTCTGTAGTTTAGCAGGACATGTGGATTGCGACAATAAAGGACTCAAATAAATTGTTTTTTGGGTCTTGGCGTCGGGTGGGACCGACCCTCCATGAACTGTCATGGATTGAATAGGATAGCATTAAAAGGTCTTTGTTAGTAGAGTACACTTCTATACCCTTCACCATAGGATGGGGGTATACTAATTTCGTCATTCTGTATTCGTCTGAGACCCCATAAAGTATATATATTCTTGATCGTCGCGACATTTTATGTCGATCTAGCCATTTCCGTCCGTCTGTCGGTCCGTTCGTCCGTCCGTCTGTCTGTCGAAAGCACGCTAACTTCCGAAGGAGTAAAGCTAGCCGCTTGAAATTTTGCACAAATACTTCTTATTTGTGTAGGTCGGATGGGTGTGTAAATGGACCAAATCGGTCCATGTTTTGATATAGCTGCCATATAAACCGATCATGGGTCTTGACTTCTTGAGCCTCTAGAGGGCGCAGTTCTAGTCCGATTTGACCCAAATTTTTCACGTGTTGTTTTGGTATCACTTCCAACAACTGCGCTAAGTATGGTTCAAACCGGCTCATGTTTTGATAGCTCCCATATAAACCGATCATGGGTCTTGACTTTTTGAACCTCTAGAGGGCGCAATTCTTATCCGATTTGAATGAAATTTTGCACATAGTGTTTTAGTATCACTTCTAACAACTGTGCGAAGTATGGTCAAAATCGGTTTATAACCTGATATAGCTGCAATATAAACCGATCTTGGGTCTTGACTTTTTGAGCTTCTAGAGGGCGCAATTCTTATCTGATTTGAATGAAATTTTGCACGTAGTATTTTGATTTGATATCCAACAAATGTGCCAAGTATAGTTCAAATCGGTACATTACCTGATATAGCTGCCATATAAACCGATCTGGGATCTTGACTTCTTGAGCCTCTAGAGGGCGCAATTGTCATCCGATTTGTCAGAAATGTTGTACAACGACTTCTGTCATGACCTTTAACAACATGGTGGAGGGTATATAAGATTCGGCCCGGCCGAACTTAGCACTCTCTAACTTGTCTTTCGTTATTTTTTTTTTTTTTCGATTTAAAGTCGTTTTGAGTTGCAAATGCAAATTTGCCCATGAACATTCCGTTAAGCAAAAGGGGTAAACTTCTCACATATCAATGAGTGCTGTCCGATTTGAAATGTTTTTTTAACTTAGTGATAAGTGGCCTCCTTTTTGTATTCGAAAAGAAAATACAAAAATATGTGCAAAATTCAACTTTGTATTATCATCAGCAAAAAAAAAACCCAACAATTTGGATTAAAAAATAAATATGAAATATTGATTTTTAAACAAAATATCCACTTGGATTGTATGTATTGTGCTTTCATATTTAACATCATCAATATAATAAAAAGAGTGTATTTACCGAACAAATATTTATTGAATAAGAATAAATATTGAAAAAGGTTGATTTAATAGCATTTCATCCTTCAAACGTTCAATGGTGATTGGTGATTTATGTAAAGGCCACGAATCGAAATCCTTAGCAAATAACAAATACCAATATCATTCAGAAGCTTATTATGGCAAACGAACACACATACACACACACACACACAAACACCCACTCGTTTACACCCCAGCTCGTAGTCATACATTCAACGGCATGCCACAGTCATAAATAAATCACTACTTTTGAGTCAATAGGGATTTTAGTTTTTTGCAGACAAAGGCACAAGCAAGCAAAGTAGCCTGGCATACCCTTGAAGGGCATGCAATTCGTTCTCACTCATATTTTATTTACTTCACTTCAAGCTTTTAAGTTTAAAAAGGCAAACACTTCCTTTATCCTTTCCAAATACCTAACCTTTCAGCACTGAATGGAGAAGAGTGTGCAGCAAGCAGTGTAGTTATCATTTTGTCTGTCTGCATGTCAGCTAAGGGTCAAACAAAACTGATATAAATTTCTTTCCTTGTTTTCTTTTTTAAATAAATACGTGTAACTCTTGCTTTTTTTTTGCTTGGAATTTTCTTTATGGCTGTGGCGAGTTAGGATAAATGCTGTAACAGCGGAAACGCATAAGAACAAAAAAAAAAATAGGAATTATATTTCAACAAAACAGACCAGTAGAGATAAATTTTCAGTAAAACATGAAACAAAAATGCGAAAAAAAATGTTTAATGTTTTTTTTTTAATATCTCTTTTCTGCCAAAAACTTTTCTCATAAATTTATATTCTAAATTGTCAAAAAAAAGACAAGACAAGAGGCATGACAACGGCAACTGCCGGATTAAGCAATAGCCGTTTGGTAGTTTTAATGGCAATGTGATTGTCGTTCACTAGTTTTGAACTTGAAAATAAGAAAAACAAGTAAAAAAGCGTAAAGTTCGGCCCGGCCGAACTTTGGATACCCGCCACCTCGGGTATATATGTAAACCAACTTTCGTCGTAGTCCGGTGAAAATGCATAATTTATGCCCCATAGCATCTATATCGAAATATGTTCAAATTTGGAGCAAATTCGGCACGGACATTGAGTGGTCCAATAAGTTGCCCAAAAATTAATTGCGGATTTTTTAAAGGAAAGTAAATGCATTTTTAATAAAACTTAGAATGAACTTTAATCAAATATACTTTTTTTATCCTTTTTTTCTAAAGCAAACTAAAAGTAAAAGCTGATAACTGACAGAAGAAAGAATGCAATTACAGAGTCACAAGCTTAGATAAAATTTGTGAACGCCGACTATATGAAAAATCCGCAATTACTTTTTGCGCAATCCAATATAAGTCATTGTTCAATTTTGTAGAAGAAAATATTGGTCTTTTGGTAGCCATATCCATATATGGACCGATCTGTACCGTATACGACACGGATGTCGTAAAGCCATATATAAGGCTCTGTGTCAAATTTCAGCGAAATCGTATTATAAATGCGCCTTTCATAGGGCCACGATTTTAAATCAAGAGATCGGTCTATATGGCAGCTATATCCAAATCTGGACCGATCTGGGCCAAATTGTAGGTGGTTGTCGAAGGCCCCAACACAACTCAATGTCTCAAACTTCGGTGGCTTCGGTGACTTCGTTCAAGAAATGCGCCTCTTATGGGGGCAAAACCGTAAATCGAGCGAAATTGCAGAAGGATGTCGGAGGCCCTAACACAACTCACTATTACAAATTTTGACGAAATCAGACAATAAATGCGCCTTTTATGGGCCCAAAACCTTAAATCGAGCGATCGGTCTATATGGAGCTATATCTAAATCTAAACCGATATGGGCCCAATTGCAGAAATATGTCTAGGAGCTTAACAAAACACACTGTGCCAAATTTCGGCGAAATCGGATTATAAATGCGCCTTTTATGGGCCCAGAACCTTTAATCGAGAGAACAGGCTATATGGCAGCTATATCAAAATCTGGACCAATCTAAGCCACATTGCAAAACAATGTCGAGTATCCTAATACAACTCACTGTCCTAAATTTTCGCTACATCGGACAATAAATGGGCCCTTTATGGCCCCAAAACCTTAAATCGAGAAATTGGTCTATATGGCAGCTATATCCAAATCTGGACCGATCTGGGCCGAATTGTAGAAGTATGTCGAGGGGCTTAATATAACTCACTGCGCCTTTTTTGGGCCCAAAACCTTAAATCGAGAGTTCGGTCTTTATGGCAGCTATATTCAAATCTGGACCGATTTGGGCCAAATTGAAGAAAGATGACGAAGGGCCTAACTTAACTCACTATGCCAAATTTGGGCGAAATCAGGCAATAAATTCTCCTTTTATGGGCCCAAGACCATAAATCGAGAGAACAGTCTATATGGCAGCTATATCCAAATCTGGAGCGATCTAAACCAAATTGACGAACGATGTCGAAGGGCCTAACACAACTCCCTTTTATGGGTCTATATGGGCGCTATATTAAGATATAGTCCGATATAGCCCATCTTCGAACATAACCAGATTATGGACAACAAGTAAAAAGGCGTTAAATCGACAGATCGGTCTATATGGCAGCTATATTCAAATCTGGATCTTTCTAAGCCAAATTGACGAAGGATGTTGAAAGGTTTTACACAACTCATTGTCCCAAATTGTGGCGACATCGGACAATAAATGCGCTTTTTATGGCCCCAAAACCTAAAACCGAGAGATCGGTCTATATGGCAGCTATATCCAAATCTGGGCCGATCTCTGACATAATGCAGAAGTATGTCAAGGGCCTCAACTTAACTCACAGTCCCAAATTTCGGCGACATCGGACAATAAATGTGGTTTTTATGAGCCTAAGACCCTAAATCGGCGGATCGGTCTATATGGCAGCAATAACCAAATCTCGACCGATCTGAGCCAAATTGACGGAGGACGTCGAAGGGCCTAAGACAACTCACTGTACCAAATTTCAGCAAAATCGGAGAGTAAATGTGGCTTTTATGGGCCTAAGACCCTAAATCGGCGGATCGGTCTATATGAGGGCTATATCAAGATATAGTCCGATATAGCCCATCTTCGATCTTAACCTGCTTATGGACGAAAAAAACAAAATCTGTGCAAAGTTTCAGCTCAATATCTCTATTTTTATACTGTAGCGTGATTTCAACAGACGGACGGCCATAGCTAGATCGTCTTATCTTTTTATACCCTCCACCATAGGATGGGGTATACTAATTTCGTCATTCTGTTTGTAACTACTCGAAATATTCGTCTGAGACCCCATAAGGTATATATATTCCTGATAGTCGTGAAATTTTATGTCGATCTAGCCATGTCCGTCCGTCTGTCCGTCCGTCCGTCTGTCCGTCTGTCCGTCTGTCCGTCCGTCCGTCTGTCCGTCCGTCCGTCTGTCCGTCCGTCCGTCTGTCCGTCCGTCCGTCTGTCCGTCCGTCTGTCCGTCCGTCTGTCCGTCTGTCCGTCTGTCCGTCTGTCCGTCTGTCCGTCCGTCCGTCCGTCCGTCCGTCCGTCCGTCCGTCCGTCCGTCCGTCCGTCCGTCCGTCTGTCTGTCGAAAGCACGCTAACTTCCGAAGGAGTAAAGCTAGCCGCTTGAAATTTTGCACAAATACTTCTTATTAGTGTAGGTCGGTTGGTATTGTAAATGGACCATATCGGTCCATGTTTTGATATAGCTGCCATATAAACCGATCTTGGGTCTTGACTTCTTGAGCCTCTAGAGTGCGCAATTCTTATCCGATTGGAATGAAATTTTGCATGACGTGTTTTGCTATGATATCCAACAACTGTGCTAAGTATGGTTTAAATCGGTCCATAACCTGATATAGCTGCCATATAAACCGATCTTGGGTCTTGACTTCTTGAGCCTCTAGAGTGCGCAATTCTTATCCGATTGGAATGAAATTTCGCACGACGTGTTTTGTCATGATATCCAACAACTGTGCCAAGTTTGGTTTTAATCGGTCCATAACCTGATATAGGTGTTATACAAACCGATCTTGGGTCTTGTCTTCTTGAGCCTCTAGAGGGCGCAATTGTTGTCCGATGTGAATGAATTTTGGCACGATGCGTTTTGTTATGATATACAACAACTTTGCTAAGTATGGTTCAAATCGGTTCATTACCTGATATAGCTGTCATATAAACCGATCTGGGATCTTGACTTCTTGAGCCTCTTGAGGTCGCAATTATTATCCGATTTGCCTGAAATTTCGTATGACGGATTCCCTCATGACCATCAAAATACGCATTTATTATGGTCTAAATCGGTCTATAGCCCGATACAGCTCCCATATAAATCGATCTCTCTATTCTACTTCTTGAGCCCCAAAGGGATTGCCCCTTTGGCAATCCCTTTGGGGCTCACATTTACTCAGGTCTCCAACATATATTGTAATTTAATTGTGGTCCAAACCGGACCATATCTTGATATCGCTCTAATTGCAAAGCAAATCTTTTTATACCCACCACCGAAGGATGGGGGTATATTCATTTTGTCATTCCGTTTGCAACACATCGAAATATCCATTTCCGACCCTATAAAGTATATATATTCTTGATCAGCGTAAAAATCTAAGACGATCTAGCCATGTCCGTCCGTCTGTCCGTCTGTCCGTCTGTCCGTCTGTCTGTTGAAATCACGCTACAGTCTTTAAAAATAGAGATATTGATCTGAAATTTTGCACAGATTCTTTTTTTGTCCATAAGCAGGTTAAGTTCGAAGATGGGCTATATCGGACTATATCTTGATATAGCCCCCATATAGACCGATCCGCCGATTTAGGGTTTTAGGCCCATAAAAGCCACATTTATTATCCGATTTTGTTGAAATTTGGGACAGTGAGTTGTGTTAGGCCCGTCCACATCCTTTGTCAATTTGGCTCAGATCGGTCCAGATTTGGATATAGCTGCCATATAGACCGATCCTCCGATTTAGGGTCTAAGGCCCATAAAAGCCACATTTATGGTCCGATTTCGCTGAAATTTGGGACAGTGAGTTGTGTTAGGCCCTTTGACATCCTTTGTCAATTTGGCTTAGATCCGTCCAGATTTTGATATAGCTGCCATATAAACCGATCCTCCGATTTAGGGTCTAAGGCCCATAAAAGCCACATTTATGGTCCGATTTCGCTGAAATTTGGGACAGTGAGTTATCTTAGGCCCTTTGAAATGTTTCTTTAATTTGGTCCAGATCGGTTCAGATTTGGATATAGCTGCCATATAGACCGATCCTCCGGTTTAGGGTCTTAGGCCCACAAAAGCCACATTTATTATCCGATTTTGATGAAATTCGGGACAGTGAATTGTGTTAGGCCCATCGACATCCTTCGTTAATTTGGCTCAGATCGGTCCAGATTTGGATATAGCTGCCATATAGATCGATCCTCCGATTTATGGTGTAAGGCCCATAATAGCCACATTCATTATCCGATTTTGCTGAAATTTAGGACAGTGAGATGTGTTAGGCCCTTTGACACATTTCTTCAATTTGGTCCAGATCGGTTCAAATTTGGATATAGCTGCCATATAGACCGATTTCTTGATTTATGGTTTTGGGCCCATAAAATGCTCATTTATTGCCCGATGTCCCCGAAATTTGGAACAGTGAGTTAAGTTAAGCCCCTTGACATACTTCTGCAATATCGCACATATCGGTCCAGATTTGGATATAGCTGCCATATAGACCGATATCTAGGTTTTAGGTTTTGGGGCCATAAAAGACGCATTTATTGTCCGAAGTCGCTGAAATTTGAGACAGTGATTTTGGTTAGGCTCTTCGACATGTTTATGCAACTTGGCCCAAATCGGTCCAGATTTGGATATAGCTGCCATGTAGACCGATATCTCGGTTTAAAGTCTTGGCCCCATAAAAGGCGCATTTATAATCCGATTTCACTGAAATTTGACACAGTGACTTATGTTCGGCTTTTCGACATCCGTGTCGTATATAGTTCAGATCGGTATGAGGTATATGAGTATAAGGTATGAAATTTTCACCGAATTTTGATGAAAGGTGGTTTACATATATACCCGAGGTGGTGGGTATCCAAAGTTCGGCCCGGCCGAACTTAACGCCTTTTTACTTGTTTTATATCCTGTTTTGCCTAAGAAGAGATGCAGGGAAAAGAACTCGACAACTGCGATCCATGGTGGAGGGTATATAAGATTCGGCCCGGCCGAATTTAACACGCTTTTACTTTTTTATGCTGATCAGGAATATATATAGAAATGGATATTTCGATGTGTTGCAAACGGAATAACAAAATGAATATACCCCCATCCTTCGGTGGTGGGTATAGACATTTCGTGAGAATGGGTTAACAAATGACCATTTTATTGCAGTATTACTGTAAATATGAGAGCTATATTCCAATCTGAACTGATTTTTTCCAATTTCAATAGGCTTCGTCTCTAGACCGAAAAATATGCCTGTACCAAATTTGAAGACGATCGGATGAAAACTGCGACCTGTAATTTGCATACAAATTAACATGGACAGACGCACAGACGGACAGATAGGCAGACAGACAGACAAACGGATAGACGGACAGACAGGCGGACAGACAGACGGACGGACAGACAGACAGACGGACAGGCAGACAGACAGACAGACAGACAGACAGACAGACAGACAGACAGACAGACGGACAGACGGACAGACGGACAGACAGACAGACAGACGGACAGACAGACGGACAGACAGACAGACGGACAGATAGACGGACAGACAGACGGACAGACAGACGGACAGACAGACAGACGGACATAGCTAAATCGAATCAGAAAGTGATTCTGGGTCGATCGGAATACTTTTCAATGGGTCTATGTCTCTTCCTTTTGGGTGTTACAAACTAATTCACAAAGTTATAATACCCTGTACCACAGTAGTGGTGTAGGGTATAAAAATTTGAGCAAAGTTGCAAAAAGTTTCATAAAATATCAGTGATTGATAAAAAAATTGTAAAATGCTGTTTATTTCAATACAGAGAAGGAATTTTCTTTAAATAATTTGCCTGTTGACAACACAACTGAAAATGAGTTGTTGTTCTTTTTGTAATTTCTTTGTCGATCTTGTCATATCTGTCTATCTAAGTCTTCACTATAGTTTGTATAGTTCACTACCAATCGCATTTTTCAACCCATTATCTCATCTTGCATAGGGTCCACACTAGAATATGGTCAATTATAGTCCAAGGATGGCACAAGATGCTTTGTCAGCCTATAGTTCGATATAACTTATCTTAGAACTCAATTGACCTCTAGACAAAATACTCATGTGAGCGAGAATCCAGATTTTAAGTTTCATGATAATCACTTACAAACACATACATCTTCCTTTCGTATACCATTCGCACTCAGCTGAGTTACAAATATCGGCAATATGACTTGCAATAGTCAATAAGTCATCCCTATGGCCCTTATGAACTTTCTTCATTATATCTGATTAATACCCAATCATTTTCTATGCTACGTTTTTTTAGGTTTTTTTCCAAAATATGATTTAATACCTTGCCCTGTTTGCCTTGCCAAAGCCTCCACATTATTAATTTCGCTTGTCACTTTTTTTCTTTCCTTCTCGACTGCAATACTTCATCATCATGACCATGTTAAATGAACATTGGTCATGCCAAAATATAATCACACAAATAAATAAAATTTTCCATTCTCTTTCCGCCCATTGATTCGAATAGGATATCCGTTTGAAATGCATATTGTAGTCGGTCCATATTTCATTAAGTTTGTGTTGTATACTGTCTACATGAGTTGGGGGTAAAGCCTTAATAAGCGTTCACCAGCCATTTTTCCCCTCAAAAAAAAAAAAAAGAAGAAGAAGAGAACGAATTGCCAGTATTGGCGGTAATGTTTTAATGGAAATTTGGTTTGTTAAATGCATCATTGAATATGAACACTCACGCACACACCAACACACGCCATCACACATTCACTCTCATATGATACATGTTTTCAATGTGATCATATGCACTTGTGGCGCTCCATTCCCTTATTTAAAATGCTTGTAATTACAAGCTCATTTACCGCTTTGCACACTACAATGAAAATTTAACAAGTTGAAATGATGTTACGTGGAAATATGCCCGCACAGAATTGCATCAAATTTTCATTCACAATCGTAGGCCAGATATGTATATGCTTCAATGTAATTGCATTTCATCATTTGAATGACATTGAACAATTTTTGTTGACAGATAATTTGAATGAAATATGTGAAGTTTATTGCATTACTACAAATTTTGACAATAAAGTGATAGCAAAAACAGATACAAAGGTTATAAATAAGATGTAACGACGTTCGTCTGTCCGTCCATCTGTTGTGAACACTCTACAGTTTTAAAAAGAGATATTGAGCTAAAAATTTGACAGAGATACGTCTTTTTGCTGCACGCAGGTTAAGTTTTTGAACGGGCCAAAACGGAACATATTTGGATATAGCTGTCATATAGACCGATCTGCCGATTTAGGGTCTGAAACTCAAAAAAGCTTTTTCTATTACCCGATTTCTCTGAAATTTGAAACCGTTAGCTTTTTTGAGCCTCCCGACCTTCGACTCGCATATGGTTCAGATCGGACTATATCTACATATAGCTGCCATATAGACTGATCCGTCGAATTAGGGTCTGAAACCCATAAAAACATTTATATATGCATTTATTGGGTTGCCCAAAAAGTAATTGCGGATTTTTTAAAAGAAAGTAAATGCATTTTTAATAAAACTTAGAATGAACTTTAATCAAATATACTTTTTTACACTTTTTTTCTAAAGCAAGCTAAAAGTAACAGCTGATAACTGACAGAAGAAAGAATGCAATTACAGAGTCACAAGCTGTGAAAAAATTTGTCAACGCCGACTATATGAAAAATCCGAAATTACTTTTTGGGCAACCCAATATTATCCAATCTAAGTGAAATTTTAAACATTGAGTTACACTAAGACTCCCGACAGCAGACCCGAATATGATTCAGATCGGAATATGGAACGATCATTTATCGTGAATGCAGTTCGTTACAGGAACAGAATTGGGGAATTTTTCTTCCAAGCCTCGAAAAAAATGAATATTAGAAAAGTGTGGTTTCAGCAAAATAGGGCAACAGAACACATTTCCCTTACGCCTCATCTCTCTCAGAAGCAATCTCCAATGAGGAGTACCCCCTCCAGATTTAGGTCCGTGTGATTTCTTTTTATCACGTTCTTTGAAATCCCTGGCTTATGTCGATCGATAACAGATCATAGCACACCTCAAGAATAACATACGCAAATCGGATATGCAGCAAGGAGTGGACACGAATTTCGACCAATGATATGCAGCAAGGAGTGGACACGAAAATCGATGTAATCAGTGTATGAGCAATGGGGGTCGCCATTTACCCGATGTAATTTTAAAGAAGGCATTTTTATACCCTACACCACTTCTGTAGTACAGGGAATGATAACTTAGTGAATTTGTTTGTAGCATCCAGAAGGAAGAGAGCTAGACCCATTGTTAAGTATAACGATCGACTCAAAATCATTTTCTGATTCGATTTAGCTATGTCCGTCTGTCTGTCCGTCCATCTGTCTGTCTGTCCGTCCCTCTGTCTGGCTGTCCGTCCATCTGTCTGTCTGTCTGTCTGTCTGTCCATCCATCTGTCTGTCTGTCTGTCCGTCCATCTGTCTGTCTGTCTGTCCATGTTAAGTTGTGCAGAAATTCGCAATTTTCATTCAATCGTCTTCAAATTTGGAATGGGCATCTTCTTTGGCCTAGAGGCGTAGGCGTTAAATCGCACGATCTAGGCGGCCAATTGACTGGTCCCGAAAGTGAAATAAAATGTTCACCCAACTCGCCTCTCAATAAGTCCATTGTTACGCGTGCTGTGTGGCATGTGGCACCGCCTTGTTGAAACCACATGTCATGCAAGTCAAGCTCTTGCATTTTGGACAAAAAAAGTTGGATATCGTCTCACGATAGCGATCACCATTCGCATTATCTTTGGACTGGTGACACCACCAGACCAATAGCGGAAAGCTTCGTTTCTATGCGGAGTAGCTGCAAATGCGGCCGCAGGCATTGAGCGATTTTTGAGAGGAGAGTCTCAGTGAGGAGTCAGGTGGCACTGGCTCTTAATTGAGTGCCATTGATACTCGAGATGACAAGGCGAGTTATTGGCGCCTTCAAATAACCAGTGGCCAACATTAGCGTATGTTCCCAGGTTAGGGGCGGCTGGAGGCGAGCGTCGGATCTTGGAGCAAGCGGCTCACCACAATGAGGGATACATGTGCAATCCCACAAAACCCATGTGGTTGGGGTGCTGGGCAAGAAACCCGCCCCGGAAAACTATGAGAACTACTATGAGAAACAAAGGAATAGTAAAAGCGGACCCCCGCAATGATTTGCGGACCTGCACCTGGAATGTCCGGACTCTTTATAGAGAAGGTGCAGTATACGCGCTGGCGTATGTATTAGAGAAGTACATGGCCGATATGACCGCCTTACAGGAAGTGCGATGGACTTGGAATGGCGTCACTACTACACCAAACGGTGACGAACTCTACTATAGCTGTCATAACACGTGGCATGAATTAAGCTGTGGATTTGTGATTAGTCGGAGACTGCAGCACCTTGTCTCCAGCTTTACTCCGGTGGTTGAGAGGCTAGCCACAATCCGCATAAAAGCCAAATTCTTCAACATCAGCCTTATTTGTGCCCATATCCCGACGGAAGACAAGAACTAGCAGGCCAACAACATTTTCTATGTGAGCCTAGAGAAAGAGTATGACCGCTGCCCGGCCCATGATATTAAAACAGTTCTGGGAGATTTTTATGCGAATATAGGGAAGGAAGACATCTTTGGTCCAAGAGTCGAAAAGTTTAGCCTCCACGAGATAACGTCCGATAATGGGTTGAGGCTAATAGATTTCGCCGCGGCAAAAAGCATGGTAGGTAGTAGCACTAGATTCCAACTTAAAAATATTCACAAAGCCACATGGCTGTCACCCGATCAAAACACGAGAAACCAAATTGATCACGTTGTGATAGATGGAAGGCAATCATCCAGCGTGTTAGATGTACGATAGATCTGTGGAGCGAATATAGATTCGTATCATTACCTTGTTGCAGCAAAGGTTCGCACCCGTTTGAACATGGCGAGGATAGTCCGACCTGACACTGCACGGAAGCTGGACATTGAAAAGCAAAAATGCAAATTTTGCCCATGAACATTCCACTAAGGAACAGGGGCAAACTTCTCACATATCAATGAGTGCAGTCCGATTCAAGTTTAAGCTCAATGATAAGGGGCCTCCTTTTTATAGCCGAGTCCGAACGGCGTGCCGCAGTGCGACACCTCTTTGGAGAGAAGTTTTCCATGGCATAGTACCTCACAATGCTGCCAGCATTAAGGAGGGGGAAACCACCGATGACATTTTTTTTTCTGATGGTCTTGCCAGGATTCGAACCCAGGCGTTCAGCGTCATAGGCGGACATGCTAACCTCTGCGCTACGGTGGCATTGAAAAGCTGCAAACACAACAAATGGCAGCGGCATACTCCACTCGACTGACCCAACTGCTTGATGAAAGCACTCCTTGTTCCGATGATATAACTCCGGCACAGTGGCAAACTATTGCCCACTCCACTCCAAAATGGCGCAAAATCCGTACTTGGGTACCGGAAGCCTACTCCAAGAAACCCATGGTACGACTAAGAGTGTCGATGAGCTACTGAAGCCACGAATGCAGCATATAGAGCAACCCGCCACATGTAGGAGAGGTATCGGGAGAAAAGGAGAGAGGAGAAACGTCTATTCCGCAGAAAAAGCAAGTAAGAGCGTGTTAAGCTAGGCTGGGACGAGTCTTATATACCCTCCACCATGGATCGCATCTGTCGAGTTTTTTGCGTAGTATCTCTTTTTAGGTAACGGAGGAGGAGGTGGAGCTATATGAAGTTATAGTCCGATTCGGGGCTCAAGAAGCAAAATCGGGAGATCGGTTTATATGGGAGCTGTGTCAAGCTATAGATCGATTCAGGCCATATTTCACACATATGTTGAAGGCCATGTGCCAAATCGGATGAGAATTGCATTCTCTAGAGGCTCAATAACTCAAGATCCCAGATCGGTTTATATGACATCTATATCAGGGTATGAACCGATTTTGACCATACATTGCGTTAGGTTCTTCGACAACTTTCATTAATTTGGCCCAGATCGGTCTAGATTTGGATAAAGCTGCCATGTAGACCGATCTCTCGATTTAAAGTCTTGGCCCCATAAAAGGCACATTCAAAATCCGATTTCACTGAAATTTGACAAAGAGACTTATGTAAGGCTTTTCGACATCCGTGTCGTATATGATTCAAATCGGTCAATATTTGGATGTGGCTACCAAAGACACCAATACTATGACGTGTGTTTATTGACCACTCAATATCCGTGTAGAATTTGGTCCAAATTAGAACATATTCCGAAATAGCTGCTATGGGGTTATATGCATTTTTCACCGGATTATGACGAATGGTGGTGGCTATCCAAAGGTCGGCCCAGCCGAACTTTACGCCTTTTTACTTGTTTTCATTTATTTTTATACTCACCACCGACGGATGGGGGTATATTCATTTTGTCATTCCGTTTGCAACACATCGAAATATCCATTTCCGACCCTATAAATTATACATATTCTTGATCAGCGTAAAAATCTAAGACGATCTAGACATGGCCGTCCGTCTGTCCGTCTGTCTGTTGAAATCACGCTACAGTCTTCAAAAATAGAGATATTGAGCTGAAATTTTGCATAGAGTCCTTTTTTGTTCATAAGCAGGTTAAGTTCGAAGATGAGCTATATCGGACTATATCTTGATATAGCCCCCATATAGAACGATCCGCCGATTTAGGGTCTATGGCACATAAAAACCACATTTATTATCCGATTTCGCTGAAATTTGGGACAGTGAGTTGTGTTAGGCCCTTCGACATCCTTCGTCAATTTGGCTCAGATCGGTCTAGATTTGGATATAGCTGCCATATAGACCGATCCTCAGATTTAGGGTCTTAGGCCCATAAAAGCCACATTTATTATTTGATTTTACTGAAATTTAAGACAGTGAGTTATGTTTGGCCTCTCGACATCATTTATCAATTTGGACCAGATCGGTCCAGATTTGGATATAGCTGCCATAATAGACCGATCTCTCGGTTTTAGGTTTTGGGGCCAGAAAAGGCGCATTTATTGTCCGATGTCGCCGCAATTTGGGAGAGTGAGTTGTGTTGGGCCCTTCGACATCATTCTTCAATTTGGCTCAGATCGGTCCAGTTCGTGATATAGCTGTCATATAGACCGATTCTCCGATTTAGGGTCTTAGGCCCATAAAAGCCACATTTATCATCCGATTTTGCTGAAATTTGGGACAGTGAGTTACGTTAGGCTCCTCGACATCCTTCGTGAATTTCTGAACCCCAGATGGGTTCAGATTTGGATATAGCTGCAATATAGACCGATCTCTCGATTTAAGGTTTTTTGCCCATAAAAGGCGCATTTATTATCCGATGTCGCCGAAATTTGGGACAGTGAGTTATATTTGGCCCTTCGTCATCCTTCGTCAATTTGGCTCAGATCGGTCCAGTTCGGGATATAGCTGTCATATAGACCGATCTTCCGATTTAGGGTCTTAGGCCCATAAAAGGCGCATTTATTGTCCGATGTCGCCGAAATTTGGAACATTGAGTTAGGTTAAACCCCTTGACATACTTCTACATTATGGCGCAGATCGGTCAAGATTTGGATATAGCTGCCATAATAGACCGATCTCTCGGTTTTAGGTTTTGGGGCCAGAAAAGGCGCATTTATTGTCCGATGTCGCCGCAATTTGGGAGAGTGAGTTGTGTTGGGCCCTTCGACATCATTCTTCAATTTCACTCATATCGATCAAGATTTGGATATAGCTGCCATATAGACCGATATCTCGATTTAAAATTTTGGCCTCAAAAAAGACGCATTTATAATCCGATTTAACTGAAATTTGACACATTGACTTATGTTAGGCTTTTCGACATCCATGTTGTTTATGGTTCAGATCGGTTTATTTTTAGATATAGCTACTAAAAAGACCAATACATTGTTATACATAGTTGAACAATGACTTGAACTTATTAGTATTTGGTCCAAATCGGATCTTATTTCGACATAACTGCTATATAACATAAGGTATACAATTTGCACTGGATTTTGATGATAGGTATTTTACATATATACCCGAGGTGGTAGGTATCCAAAGTTCGGCCCGGCCGATCTTAACGCCTTTTTACTTGTTTTTTTCATTTTTCACTCTTTTGCTTGGCTTTACTATAAACCCGTCCCGCTATTCTGATATACAGCTAGACATTTCTTAAATAAATCTCCCTCATCTCACTCATCATTTGTTATATTTACCCTATCCTTGATTGCAAGACATGCAAATAAATTATAGACATAGACACTGATGACGAGATTTTTTTAATTAATCACAAATTAAACTTAATAACCAGTGTTTCCTGGCAGTAACCACAAAACGATTAAGCACTTAAGCGGCCCGAAAACCACAGATATGAGTAATTTTTTGGTAAACACCGAAGTGTTCACATCTTTGGGGAATAGCTCGACTGAAATGGCAAGACAGAAAATAATGTCAGACATCGTAAGCTGATGATTTGTTTGCGTGGGAAGGCAGATGAAGAACTAACAGAAGTGTAAAAGTGTTTTCCTTGCTTCGCCTATTCAAGGGACGTAATGGAAATGGGGCGCTGGTGTATGTGGTTGAGATTTTCCATTTTTTATTTTCCATCCCAGGTGTAAGTTTTTCAAACTAAGTGCGTAATAAGTCACAAAAGTTGCGTGTACCACAGGTTGTCAGAAATGTCATAGGCGCAATGGGGATATCTTTTGCACATACTAAAGCATTTGTCCTTGTGATTTTATTATGACATTAAATTATGTAATGGATTCACAATGGTCATATAGGGAGATGAGAGTTGAGGACTTGTTGGAGTTTTTGATTTGCTGGGCTGCTCATTGGATAATGGCGAGTAATGAAAAAGGTGTTAAGATTAAGACTTGAGTAAGAAGTGCTCTGCAAAGAAGGGATTGGTGAGAGTGTTTATGATTTGATAACTAATTGATTTCGGATCCAAGGTGTTCATAAAGGTTTTGGAAAACTTTTTTCGGATGAAAAACTTTCTCAAAAAAAAACATTTTTTATTTTTCTTAAATGGTGCCATTAAATACCTTTTTTTTACTGATCAATCACATTGTAATCGGCAAAAGAATATCCTTAAAATCGTTCAGGCATTCATGTGAATATTCTCAGAAACCATGAGCATCAGTAGAAGTCTATGCATAATTTATGCCCACCAACAAAATAGATTTGTTATGAAGAGAGAATGAGAAGTAAGGGGGAGAGAAAAAATATATTACCCGCATGTAAATTATGGATGATTCAAAAAGCCCAGACCATTGTCTGGCAATATAAGGGTCCTTGCAAACAGCATCCTTTTTTGTTATTACCAGGTCGGTCATATGCGTAGTTAAACGACAAAGCAAAAATACTTCCCAAAGGAAGAAATATTCATTTTTTCCCACATTCACACAAACGTACTCACTTTGGCAACAATAACTTTTAAGATCAATGTGTTGGTGTACAAACAAATATTCGATGATGATGATGATGATGATAAATAACAGATGACGTTGTACAATACAACCATCATACACGTGAATATGGAAGAATACACGCAATATATTATTTGTTTGATTTTTATTTCGTTGTCTGTACACCACAGCACGTGAAAGTGAAACGGTGTTTGTGTGTGAACAGTGTTGGTGTGGGTATTAACGCTTATATATGTGAAGGAATTTAATACATTTAAATTAGACTGTCCCACACTATAAAAGAGGAAAAACAAGTAAAAAGGCATTAACTTCGGCCTGGCCGAACTTTGGAAACCTATCACATCGGTTATAAAGGGTGATTTTTTTGAGGTTAGGATTTTCATGCATTAGTATTTGACAGATCACGTGGGATTTCAGACATGGTGTCAAAGAGAAAGATGCTCAGTATGCTTTGACATTTCATCATGAATAGACTTACTAACGAGCAACGCTTGCAAATCATTGAATTTTATTACCAAAATCAGTGTTCGGTTCGAAATGTGTTCAAATTTTGACAAATTTTGTTCAGCGATGAGGCTCATTTCTGGTTGAATGGCTACGTAAATAAGCAAAATTGCCGCATTTGGAGTAAAGAGCAAGCAGAAGCCGTTCAAGAACTGCCCATGCATCCCGAAAAATGCACTGTTTGGTGTGGTTTGTACGCTGGTGGAATCATTGGACCGTATTTTTTCAAAGATGCTGTTGGACGCAACGTTACGGTGAATGAACACATTTCGAACCGAACACTGATTTTGGTAATAAAATTCAATGATTTGCAAGCGTTGCTCGTTAGTAAGTCTATTCATGATGAAATGTCAAAGCATACTGAGCATCTTTCTCTTTGACACCATGTCTGAAATCCCACGTGATCTGTCAAATAGTAATGCATGAAAATCCTAACCTCAAAAAAATCACCCTTTATATGTACACCACCTTTCATTAAAATCCGGATGTCGAAAAGCTTAACATAAGTCACTGTGTCAAATTTCAGTTAAATCGGATTATAAACGCGCCTCTATTGGGGAGAAGACTTTAAATTGAGATATCGGTCTATATGACAGCTATAACCAAATCTGGGCCGATCTGAGCCAAATAGACTAAGGATGTCGAAAGACTTAACACAACTCACTGTCCCAAATTTCAGCAAAATCGGATAATAAATGTGGCTTTTATGGGCCTAAGTCCCTAAATCGGAGGATCGGTCTATATGCCAGCTATATCCAAGTCTGGACCGATCTAAGCCAAATTGACTAAGGATGTCGAAAGACTTAACACAACTCGCTGTCCCAAATTTAAGCAAAATCGGGTAAAAAATGTGGCTGTTATGGGCCTAAGACCCTAAATCGGCGGATCGGTCTATATGGGGGTTATATCAAGATATAGTCCGATATAGGCCATCTTCGAACTTAACCTGCTTATGAACAAAAAAAGAAGCTGTGCAAAGTTTCAGCTCAATATCTCTATTTTTAAAGACTGTAGCGTGATTTCAACCGACAGACGGACAGACGGAGGGACATGTCTAGATCGTCTTAAATTTTTATGCTGATCAAGAATATATATAATTTATAGGGTAAGAAATGGATATTTCGATGGGATAGAATCGACGCACAATGGGATAGAATCGATAAAAAATAGTAAAAAATATGCAATTTGAGGACAGACGGAGATATCCCTTTGACATTTAAGATGGTTAGAGCTGAGATGAAGGCAACCGCAGCCCACCTATGACGCTGAGAGCCTGGGTTCAAATCCCGGCTCAAACACCATACAAATTTTTAGCGGTGGTTATCCCCTTACTAATGCTGCTTACATTTGAGACGTATCCTGTCATGTTAAAACTTCTCTACCAAGTGGTGTCGCTATGTGGCACGCCGTTCAAACTCGGCATAAAAAAGAAGACCCCTTATTTTTCAGCTTAAACTTTAATCGGACTGCACTTATTGATCTTAGAGAAGTATCCCCTGTTCTTAAATGGAATGTTCATTGCAAATTTAGTACTTAGTAGCAGATGTGAGGTGTTATTGAGATCATGTGCAAGATTGGAAAGCCCTAGGTGGTCTGGGCGACTTTTGGCAGGGCCTTAAAGTTGGTCACCTCGGCATTTCTACAAATCGTTAGACCTCCAAATCTTCAGTTGTGGTCCGATTTCCAATTTTTTGGTGGAAAAATTCTACAAAAAAGGCTGCTTAAGATATACAATGACTCTACCGATTTCGTTAATAATCGACTTTTTTTTATACCCCCCACCATAGGATGGAGGTATACTAATCTAGTCATTCCATTTGTGACACCTCGAAATATTCGTCTAAGACCCCCTTAAATATTCTTGATCGTCTCCGTCCGTCCTTTGTTCTATTGAAATCACAACAGCGGTCGAACGTGTAAAGCTAGCCACATGAAATTTTGCACAGATTCTTACTATTAATGTAGGTCTTTTGGGATTGCAAATGGGCCATACCAGTTCAGATTTAGATATAGCTCCCAAAAAAACAGATTTCCCGATTTGAATATTTAAGACCGTAGAAGCCGCAATTTTTGTCTGATTTTGCTGAAAATTTGCACAGGGTGTTCTGTTATGTCTTTCAACAACTGTGGCAAGTACAGTTAAAATCGGTAGATAACCTGATATAGCTCCCATATTAACCGATTTCCTCATTTGACTTCTTGACCCTTTACAAGCCGCTATTTTTCTTCAATTTTGCTGAAACTTTACAGATTGTTGACTGCTATGACTTCCAACAACTGTGCCAAGTACAGCTTCAATTGGTCTATAACCTAATATAGCTCCCATATAAACCGATCTCCCGATTTGACATCTTTAGCCCCTGGAAGCCACAGTTTTCATCCGATTTAGCTAAAATTTTGCACATTGTGTTCTGTTAGAAGTCTCACAAAAATTGCGCCAATTACGGTCCAAATCAGTCTATTGTCTGTTACAGCTCGCACATAAACCGGTCTCTCGATTACCCTTGTTCGGTTTCTTGAAGCTTTAATTTTTGCTGGTTTGACAGAAGTTTATTTTGTATACATTCTTATCAGAATCCATGGTGGTGGGTTTCCTAGATTCGGCCCGGCCGAACTTAGCACGCTTGTGTTGCAAACGGAATGACAAAATAAATGTATCCCCCACTTTAGGTTATAAAAAGCACTGCATTAGACATTCGACGTGAAATCGGCACGGGTTATCGTTAACCGACTGCCATAATATTTCGTTTTTTTGTCCAACAGGATGAAACGGTTAAATTGGAAGGCATGCGTTTCAAAAGAAAAATAATTTTTGATATTTGGGACACTCTAATAAACATACATATGGCACAGAATTCATGGGCCAAATTTTCACCATTGTGTAAATGAACAGAAGCAAAAAGCAGGAGTAACAGGATACAAAAATAAAAGCAATTTCTTCCTTTAATACAATATGAGTAAGCGGAAAAGCAAAATATGGCCGTCATATTGAGCGGACATCTGGTGTAGGCTTATATCATAACTGCACATCCTGGAGTGCTTTTGGCAGGGTTTTGCCTACACCCCCTTTGCAGAGTTTAAAAGAATGGTACTTAATCAAAGACTTTTTAAAAATATTTTTCATAAAATTTAATCAACATAAAATTGAGTATCTTTTGTAATGAAAGGTGGGGTTTCAGTTTTCCGGTTTGGATTCAATTATTGATGCAAGATTCAATATAAAAATCCATTTAAACTTACTCCAATGTTTTACAGCTGCAACATGCAGCTTTAATACGTTTTTTAAGGAGTGACAGTTTCAACTTACATGCAAGGCAAATCAAAGTCAATGAATGTGGCTTTGTCTGAAAACAATTGCTTACCTGAAAGTAAATGAAAAGAGTGGGATTAATTTATTTGAAATTTGCCATAGCTCAAATAATTGAACTATTATTTTAATTGTAATTTAATAAATAAAAAAGTAAAAAAATTTCAATTATAATTTTTCTCAGACATGTTTACATTAAGAAAAGTTGTCCCTCTTTGCTAAATGGTAAAATTGTATTCGATACTAAACATTGATGTTGGAAGTCATAACAGAAGTTTGCATAAAAAATTTCATCCAATGATGATTCAGAAATTTTTGAGATGCTTGGTTGGTATATGGGCTTGCAAAGACTCTAGAAGCGTAAATCGGACGGTACACATTAGAGAGTCCCAAAAAACAAAAAGTTTCGTGCCATTTCTATGGTTATGATAAAATGTAAAGTTTGACTCAGAATTTATTTTTTATTCCGTCTAGCCATGTCTGTCCGTCTGTTCGCGTATCATTTCTGTAACGATAGTCCGTCTGTTGTGTATTTATGGCGAAGATCGCATTTTTTATCCAATTATTAGGAAGTCGTCAAGGAAAGCAATGTACAATGTTTTGGGAAGATTGGTCAATAAATGCGCTTGCAGTGACTCTAGGAGTGAAAATCGGATGATATATACATATGAGAGCTACATTTAAATTTGAACCGATTTCATTGAAATTCTCCAAACAATGTCTAAAGTCATAAGAAAATCCTTCCTGTCAAATTTCGCGAGAATCGGGTAACAAATGACCATTTTATTGCATTGTTACTGTAAATCGGACGAACATATATATAGGAGCTATATCTAAATCTGAACCGATCAGCAAAATCGGATAATAAATGTGGCTTTTATGGACCTAAGACCCTAAATCAGAGGATCGGTCTATATGGCAGCTATATCCAAATCTGGACCAATCTGGGCCAATTTGACGAAGGATGTCGAAGGGCCTAACTTAACTCACAGTCCCAAATTTGAGCAAAATTGGATAATAAATATGGCTTTTATGGACCTAAGACCCTAAATCGGAGGATCGGTCTATATGGCACCTATATTCAAATCTGGACCGATCTGAGCCAAATTGCCGAAGGATGTCGAGGGGCCTAACTCAACTCACTGTCCCAAATTTCAGCAAAATCGGATGATAAATGTAGCTTTTATGGGCCTAAGACCCTAAATAGGAGGACCGGTCTATATGGCAGCTATATCCAAATCTAGACCGATCTGGGCCAAATTGAGAAAGGTTGTCGAAGGGCCCAACACAATTTACTGTCCCAAATTTCAGCAAAATCGGATAATAAATGTGACTTTTATGGGCTTAAGACCCTACATCGGAGTATCGATCTATATGGCAGCTATATCCAAATCTGGACCGATCTGAGCCAAATTGACGAAAAATATCGAAGGGCCTTACACAACTCACTGTCCCAAATATCAGCCAAATTGGATAATAAATGTGGCTTTTATGGGCCCAAGACCCTAAATCGGCGGAGCAGTCTATATTGCAGCTATATCCAAATCTGCACCGATCTGAGCCAAATTGCCGAAGGATGTCGAGGGGCCTAACTCAACTCACTGTCCCAAATTTCAGCGAAATCGGATAATAAATGTAGCTTTTATGGGCCTAAGACCCTAAATAGGAGGACCGGTCTATATGGCAGCTATATCCAAATCCGGACCGGTTTGAGCCAAATTGACAAAGGATGTTGAAGGGCCTAACACAACACACTGTCCCAAATTTCATCAAAATCGGATAATAAATGTGGCTTTTTTGGGCCTAAGACCCTAAATCGCAGGATCGGTCTATATGGCAGCTATATCCAAATCAAGAACGATCTGGGCCAAATTGAGAAAGGATGTCGAAGGGCCTAACACAATTTACTGTCCCAAATTTTAGCAAAATCGGATAATAAATGTGGTTTTTATGGGCTTAAGACCCTACATCGGAGGATCTATCTATATGGCAGCTATATCCAAATCTGGACCGATCTGAGCCAAATTGACGAAAAATATCGAAGGCCTAACAAAACTCATTGTCCCAAATATCAGCCAAATTGAATAATAAATGTGGCTTTTATGGGCCCAAGACCCTAAATCGGCGGAGCAGTCTATATGGCAGCTATATCCAAATCTGAACCGATCTGGGCCAAATTGACGAAGGATGTCGAAGGGCCTAACACAACTCACTGTCCCAAATTTCAGCAAAATCGGATAATAAATGTGGCTTTTATGGGCCTAAGACCCCAAATCGGCCGATCGGTCTATATGGGGGCTATATCAAGATATAGTCCGATATAGCCCATCTTCGAACTTAACCTGCTTATGGACAAAAAGAGAATCTGAGCAAAGTTTCAGCTCAATATCTCTATTTTTTAAGACTGTAGCGTGATTTCAACAGACAGACGGACGGACGGACATTTCTAGATCGTCTTCGATTTTTACTCTGATCAAAAGTATATATACTTAATAGGGTCGGAAATGGATATTTCGATGTGTTGCAAACGGAATGACAAAATGAATATACCCCCATCCTTCAATGGTGGGTATAAAAATTAAGAAAAAATCAATTTTTTTTAAATATTTTTAAAATTACTACGTCAATATTAATACTCTAAATAATGAGTATATGAAATTTCATCAAAATCGGACAAGAGAATCGATGGTTAGGCATTAATGGGTTTAAATGTGCTGTAGCTATAGATGTCTCAAAAACTAATATGCGTACCATGGAGCGTATGGGTGTTATAATTGTGGGCAATATAAATCATACGTTCCAGTGTACCAAATGGTATTATTTAAAATTTGTTAAATTACGATTATAAAGGTAAATGTATACCCTTATAATGCATTAAGGGAATTGTATTCGCCCAATTATTTGATACCAAATTGTTTAAAAAGTTGTGTCAAAACTAAGTCAAATTTAGTTTATAAGTAAACTGTTTTGGTAGATTTTCAGAAACAATATCAATAAAATGTTTATAGATTTTTTTTTCCCAAAAATTGCAATATTATCTGGTCGAGCACCTATCATTTTAAAATGAACTGAAGTCATTTCACATTTAAATGATTTTCTACCATTTCATCACATAAATTTAGTAGGTAAGTTATTTCCCATTCCACCTGGAAAAAACCTTTTCAGCCTAGAACACAATTAAGGTCCACTTTGTCCTTGAATTTACAATAAGAACAGCCACGTATTATAATATCAAACCTTTACACATATAATATATTATAATGATCCCTTAAATATAATACAATATTGTGAAAGATTCTTAGAGCTCTACAATAATGAGGAATCCATTTTTAATAGCCCAACATCTCAAATCATCATCCATTTGTGACATTTTGAATCATTGTCGAGTAAATATTGAAAAGAAAATTTCCTTTTTTTGTTGCAAAGTTCCACTTCAACGCCTGTTTTTCTTCTTAAAAAGCCAATACATGAGTTATATGTTCACTTGCTATTTTCAATTCCATTCAATTTCGTTGACATGACACATAATATTCTAAGGCATTCGTTGGTGCTGTCTTAGAGATTGAACATGCTCCCAAAACCTATCTCGTCGCCCTCTTGTCATTCCGCCATGCAAGACGAATGCCAACAGAGTTATCCTTCATTATAGTCAATATGCACATATTGAAGGAGGGGTGTTTCTTGAAGGTGTGATAAGAAATTTTTGAAATTTCCATAAAATACGTTTTGCGTAAAATTTTTTTCTTACTATACAATTTTACATGAGGATAGAATATCAATACCTTAAAACAAAATTTCAAAAAAGTTTTTTGACAAGGCGAGTTATTGGTGCCTTAAAATAATCAATGCCCACCATGTTCTCGGGGCGATGGGTTCTTTGGACCAGAAGAAGCTTGCTCAGGCACATGAGCTTGACCCATCGTCACCTCCACATACTAATGTGGCTACAACAACATATAAAGCAAAGGTAGAAGACAAAGTAGGCCTGGGGTTTATATTGAGAACCCAGGGATTAAGATTTGTTTCCGTGACCATACCACGCTCCTGCAGACGTAGATCCGGGAGATCATGGAATGCTTGAGGAAGTATGGTGTAGACGCGAGGACGTCGAGTGCTAACATCTTTACGGATAGTAAATTGGCCAACAATTACAACCAGGACGGTAAGGTCAAGAACAGTCTTAAAGTGTAAGGAAGTGTTTAACGCCTCTCTGAGGATGGATCCTTCGCATTGTGTGGGTGCCGGGCCATAGCGGTGTAAGGGGGAATGCGAGAGTAGACGATTTTGTTGTGAAGGCCAGAGGATTGCCATCGTTAATTTTTGTAAATCCTAAGCTTTCCGGGGCGAGTTAAAGGAGTGTGCAACAAACTCGCATGTAACACTGTGTAATAGTGAAACGGTCGGTAGGATGATGAAAATCGTATGGAGAGATCCGGATATTTACAAAGCTAATGGGAAGGCGATTAACAAAGTTTTCGGTAGGGTCACATATGACAAGGAGCACTCTTATGAAGCATAGGTGCGCATGTGATAGCTGTCAATAGGGAATATGTGGAGGTGATGAGACACTGGAGCATTTCATATGTCATTGCCCGGCTTTCGTGGCTAGCTGACAATGGCACTTAGGTGGGGACATAATAGCAGACTTGAACCGACTTAGAGGCGTGCAATAGTTTTTTGGGTAGTAAGGAATTCCTTGCTTAGATTTTTTTATACCCACCACCAAAACATATTTTACAGATGTACATTCGTTGCATTGCAAAACATTGAAATATCGGTTTTAGTTCGTATAAGGTATGTATGTTCATGATCGTCGCAAAAATTGAAGACGATGTAGCCATACCCCTCCGTCTGTTTGTTAAAATCACGCTAAAGACTTCAAAAATTAAGGTAATTAGCAAGAAACTTTGGATAGATTCATTTTTTTGTCCATAGGCAGATTAAGTTCGAAGATGGGCAATATCGGACTATATCTTGATATAGCCCCCATATAGACCGATTTTCAGATTTAAGGTTTCAAGCCCATTTAAGACACATTTATTATCCGATTTCGTTGGCACAATGATTTGCGTAAGGCTTTTCTACATTTCTACTGGGTACCATACCCAAGATCGGGCTATATATTGATAAGGCTGCCCTATTTGCTGATCTCCTGGGTCTTATGCCCTTTAATCGTCCTTTTATTACCCGATTTAGCTGAACTTTGGCACAAGAATCTAGGTTAGGCTTTCAGAGCGGTCTATATTTGGATATAGCGGACATATATACCGCTCTCGCAATTTAAGGTCTTGGGTCCACAAAAGGAGCATTTAGTACCTGATTTCGCTGGAATTGTAAGCAGTGGAGTGTGTTAGACCCTTAAACATTTGTGTTCAATATGGCCCCATAGGCCTACATTTCGATATAGCGAACGTACTGATGTCCTGATCTTAGGTCTTTAGCCCATTAAAAGTTTATCTATTATCAGATTTCCCTGACTTGTGACGTTAGGCTTTTAAACATCAGTGTCCTATATGGTTCAGATCGGTTTAAATTTGAATATAGCTGCCACATTGGTCCCGCATTGGTAGGCGCATTTATTACCCGATTTCGCTGATATTTGGCCCAAGGACCTATGTTAGACTTTTTGACATTCGTTCCCTGTATGGTTCAGATCGGTCTATAGTTGAATATAGCTGCCATATATACCGATCTCGCAATTTAGTCCTTGGACCAATAAAAGCAGCGTTTATTACCCGATTTCGCTGAAATGTGACACAGTGAGCTGTGATAGGCCCTACGACATCCGCATTCAATATGGCCCCCCATCGATTTATGTTTGAATATAGCTGCCATATAGAGGGATCTCGCGTTTTGAGTTCTTGGGTTCATAAAAGGCGCACTTATCATCCGATTGGAGGCCATCGTAGCGCAGAGGTTAGCATGTCCGACTAAGACGCTGAACGCCTGGGTTCGAATCCTGGCGAGACCATTAGAAAAAATTTTCAACGTTGGTTTTCCCCTCCTAATGCTGGCAACGTTTGTGAGGTTCTATGCCATGTAAAACTTCTCTCCAAAGAGATGTTGCACTGCGACACGCCGTTCGGCCTCGGCTATAAAAAGGAGGCCCCTTATCATTGAGCTTAAAACTTGAATCGGACTGCACTCATCGATATGTGAGAAGCTTGCCCCTGTTCCTTAGTGGAATGTTCATGGGCAAAATTTGCATTTGCATTATTATCCGATTTCGCAGAAATTTGGCATAGTGACCAATGGTTGGCTTTTCGACATCCGTGCCCTATATGGTTCAGATCGGTCTATATATTGATATGGCATCCGTATTGGCGAATATTCTGTTGTAAGAACTTGAACATTGCATTATATTTATTAGACCATTGGGCCCATTGGGCGTCCGTGCTAAGTTTGGTCTAAACCAGACCATATTTAAATATAGCCGCAATGGGTTCAAAAATAATGAATTTTTTTCAGGATTATGACGAATGGTGGTTAACATATATACCCGAAGTGGTAGGTATCGAAAATTCAGTCCAGGCGATCTTAATGTCATTTTACATGTTCAAGGTTACTTTTTAGTATCTAGATTATTTTTCATTAATTTTTTTAATATCCGTCACTCCAAAATGTACACCCTATAAATATTTACTAGGGAGTGATCTGCTAGCACTAAATCGTGTGTAAGTGTGTGTGGGAAAAAGGGCGGAGATGTTTTTTTTTTATTTTCGATTTTCAATTTTCTTCTCTGTTAGCAGGAGCTTTATCCTTCACCTTCTACTCTTGCAGCTGACTGACTGCCTTGTTGTTATTTATCTTTTCCTAATACACTCGACAGACAACCATATATCCCTTGAACACACACACTCATTGGCGTTCACACACACACACACACACACCATCCCGGTTGCATGTCAAATGTTTTTTGTGCCGATACCGCTGTGGCTGTCACTCAAACTGGGCTCTTGTATTCATTGACAAGCACGACAAGATCTTACATTCACGGCATCATGGGCAAAGGAGTCTGCATACTAGCTAGCCTGCCAGAGAGCATAAGGCATTGTATGCTGCTGCTTCTGATGATGACGATGATGATGATGATGGGAAAGCATTGTCATAGGTTATTTCACCAAACTCATGAATATGTTAAAATAAAAATTGTGTCTTATTCGCATTCATTTTGAGTTTGTCAATGCTTTTCTGTGAAAATGTAAATTTTTTCTTCGAATTTTTCAAGTTTTAAATAGGCGGGTATGGGGAAATGAAATGTCCAAAGTGCCATGCCATGATGTAAGGCAATGTCCTTTTTATGACAACTTTTGACAGCTAATTTAGAAATTTCTTTTATATTCATCGAATTGAGTAGCAGACAGAAAAGAAGGAAAGCATGCATATCAAATATTTAATTAAAATTTTCTCTTTTCGCTTTTTTTTATGAGAAAATATGTTTCAATTTCAGTATGAATAAAAAGTAAAAAAGACATCTAAAAGTGAGCTGGTAATGAGATGTCTTAATGTTGGGTGTTACCTTAGTTGTGTTGGTCCATTTGGGGGCTATATGAACCCATAGATTTCTCAAGTATATTTGAATTTTATTTAAATTTTAAAATTTTTAAATTAAAATTTGGTTTTTAGAAAAATTTTCCAGCATTTTGACCTAAATTTTGTTTATATAAATCTCTATTAAATAAAAATTAAATTATTGCGCTTTGTTAGTTTTTTTGTCTCTTCTGTATAGCTTCAAAAACGGTTGAAGCGATTTTCATGGCATTTTTACAGATGGTAGAGTTTGGGCCCCTGGTGAAATTTTTTGATATCTGAAGCAGGGGCGGACCTCCCCCATACCCCAACTTTCAAAAACGCCAGATCTCGGAGATGCATGCGATTTAAGCGATTTAAGATACCCAAAAAACAAGAAGTAGAACAAGTAAGAGCGTGCTAAGTTCGGCCGGGCCAGATCTTATATACACTCCACCATGGATAGCATTTGTCGAGTTCTATGCGCGGTATCTCTTTTGAGACAAACATAGAATATTGAATAAGAACTGTTATGCTATTGGAGGTATATCAAGTTATAGTGCGATTTGGACCATAAATGAATGCTGAACATTGTAGAAGTCATTGTGGGATATTTCAGTTCATTCGGATAAGAATTGCGCCTTGCAGGAGCTCAAGAAGCATAATCGGGAGCTGTATCAAGCTATTGATCGATTCTGACTTTATTAGAGACGTATGTTGAAGGCCATGAGAGAAGCCGTTGTACAAAATTTCAGCCAAATCGGATGAGAATTGCGCCCTCTAAAAGTTTCAAGAAGTCAAGATCCCAGATCGTTTTATATGACAGCTATACCAGATTATGAACCGATTTGGATCATACTTAGCACAGTTGTTGAAAGTGATACCGAAACACCACGTGCCAAATTTCAGTAAAATCGGAAGAGAGAGTTGCGCCCCTCTAGAGGCTCAAGAAATTAAGACCCAAGATCGGTTTATATGACAGTTATAGCAGATTATGAACCGATTTGAATCATACTTAGCACAGTTGTTAAAAGTGATACCAAAACACTACGTGCCAAATTTCGGTTAAATCGGACGAGAGTTGCGCCCTCTAGAGGCTCAAGAAGTCAAGACCCAAGATCGGTTTATATGGCAGCTATATCAGGTTCTATATCGATTTACGCCATACTTATCACAGTTATTGGAAGTCATAACAAAACACCTCATGAAAAATTTCAGTCAAATCAGATGAGAATTGCGCCCTCTATTGGCTCAAGAAGTCAAGATGTCAAGATCCAAGATCGGTTTATATGACAGCTATACCAGATTATGAACCGATTTGAATCATACTTAGCACAGTTGTTGAAAGTGGTACCGAAACACCACGTGCCAAATTTCAGTTAAATCGGATGATAATTGTGGCCTCTAGAGGCTCAAGAAGTCAAGACCCCAGATCGGTTTATATGACAGCTACATGAAAACATTAATCGACATAAACCATACTTAGCGTAGTTACTGGAACTGATATCAAAACACTGCGTGCAAAACTTCAGTTAAATTGGACGATAATTGCGCCCTCTAGAGGCTCAAGAAGTCAAGATCCAAGATCGGTTTATATGGCAGCTATATCAAAACATGGACCGATTAAAACCATACTTAGCGTAGTTGTTGGAAGTACTACCCAAAAACACTACGTGCCAAATTTCAGTTAACTCGGACGAGACTTGCGCCCTCTAGAGGCTCAAGAAGTCAAGACCCAAGATCGGTTTATATGGCAGCTATATCAAAACATGGACCGATTTGGCCCATTTACAATACCAACCGACCTACACCTATAAAAAGTATTTGTGCAAAATTTCAAGCGGCTAGCTTTACTCCTTCGAAAGTTAGCGTGCTTTCGACAGGCAGACTGACGGGTGAATGGACAGACGGAGGGACGGACGGACAGACGGATGGACTTGGCTAGATCGACTTAAAATGTTATGACGATCAAGAATATTTATACTTTATGGGGTCTTAGACTCATATTTCGATGTGTTACTAACAGAATGACGAAATTAGTATACCCCCATCCTATGGTGGAGGGTATAAGAATTATATATCTCTTCATAATCATGTACATATATAGCCACAGGCCACCGTAGCGCAGAGGTTAGCATGTCCGCCTATGACGCTGAACGCCTGGGTTCGAATCCTGGCGATAACATCAGAAAAAATTTTCAGCGGTCGTTTTCCCCTCCTAATGCTGGCAACATTTGTGAGGTACTATGCCATATAAAATTTCTCTCCAAAGAGGCGTCGTACTGCGACACGCCGTTCGGACTCGGCTATAAAAAGCAGGTCCCTTATCACTGAGCTTAAAATTTAATCGGACTACACTCATTGATATGTGAGATGTTTGCTCCTGTTCCTTATTGGAATGTTCATGGGCAAAATTTGCATATATAGCCACATTAATTTTAGCCATTATATAAAATATTCAACATTTTACTCATATTGGCTAACATAAAAGATTTTTCCCAAAATAATTTTTTTTACTTTGAATTCCACTAAAAAGCGTTTTTTTTTTTCCTTTTCACGTGCCAACCTCTGACAAAACAATGAAATACGCAATTCTTCAGGTTGCTAAGAATAATTCAAATTGGAGAAGTAGAAAGTTTTTTTTAGAATTGTTATTTCTTGTGTTTTTTTGCTCTTTTGCCCTCAAGTTGCCTACTTTCAGGAGAAACCACAATAAATTTAGCATACTTCATGGTTGTACTCACATACATATTCGAGTAGGAATAAGAGCTATGGAATTATAAACTGTGTGTTTGTGTGCATTCATGTGTATGTGCTCTAAATAATTCCAAGCATGTTTGGATTTCTCATATACACATGTTTTCCTGTGCATATGGGTGTGGATGTGTGTTTGTGAGTGTGAGTTTACAAATTTCCATATTCATACAAGTCTACTCATTCTCGTTGCTCAACTCTCAGATTTAGTCTACTAATGTTGGCAAATGGCAATGGTTTTGGTTTCATAAATTGTCTAAATATTGTCGAAGTGTGTAAATGTGATCACATTCAAAGCTCAAAGACCTCAACAGAATTGCTCGCGGCGCAGCGGTGTGGTTACAAATTTGAAATACTTAAAATCTTGTAAATTTTTAATGGCAGGAATGAACTTTTTACTTTTCGCCCTCACCCTACCACCTATGAAGCCAAAAATAAAGCAAAACAAAATATGTTTTTGCACTGTAACATAAAGTGAGCAAATACTTTGCATACCTTTTCTGCCAAAAGGAAAGAGGGGCCATAAATAAAATAAAAATCGAAATTTTAATTGAATATGCGAGGTCTGATTAAATCGTTATTTTAAATTTTTTGAAATAAAATTTGTTTATTCATCAACTGTTACCTGCAAAGCAATCTCCCTCAAATAGGTTTTTCAATTTTTTCCGTTTCTTCCAATAATAGAAACTCTTCTGAAACGCGAGTTTTGTTTACACCAAGCAGCTATATCAGGTTATGAGCTGATTTACACCATATTTGTTACATTTGTTAGAAATTATAACAAAACACTTCGTGCAAAATTTCAGCCAAATCGGATAGGAATTGCGCCCTACAGCGGCTCAAGAAGTCAAGATTCAAGATCGGTTTATATAGCGGCCATATCAGGTTATGAACTGATTTAGACTACACTCGACATAGTTATTAGAAATCATAACAGAACACTTCATCCAAACTTTCAGTCAAATTGAATAAGAATTGCGCCCTCTAGAGGTTATAGAAGTTAAGACCCTAGGTCGGTATATATGGCAGCTATATCAGGTTATGAACCGATTTATACCAAACAAAAATATTGGAAGTAATACCAAAACACCACACGCAAAATTTCAGCCAAATGGGATAAGAATTGTGCCCTCTACAAGTTCAAGAAGTCAAAACCCATAATCGGTTTATATGGATGCTATATCAAAACATGAACCTATTTGGCCCATTTACAAACCCAACTGACCTACACTCATAAGAAGATTTTCTGCAAAATTTCATGCGGATAGTTTTACTCCTTCGTAAGTTTGAGTGCTTTCGTCAAACAGACGGACGGACGGACGGACAGACGGACGGACATGGCTAGATCAAATATCATGACGATCAAGAATATATATCTTTTATGGGGTCATAGACGCATATTCCGGGTGTTACAAATAGAAGGACGAAACAAACATACCCCCATGTTATGGTGGAAGGTATAAAAATGGCAAATATTGCATACATATATAACATGCATATGTACCAACATAACAGAAAAACGAGTAAAAGGGCATTAAGTTCGGTCGGGCCGAACTTTGGATACCCACCACCTCGGGTATATATGTGAACCCCCTTTCATCATAATGTGGTGCAAAATGCATAATTTATGCTCTCATAGCAGCTGTATTGAAATATGGCCCTAGTTAGACCAAATTCGGCACGGAAATTGAGTCGTCTAATAAGTCCAAGTCATTGTGTAATTTTGTAGAACAAAATTTTGGTCTTTTGGACCCAAAACCTTAAATCGAGAGATCGGTCTATATGGCAGCTATATCCAAATCTGGACCGACCTGTTTCAAATTGCGGAAAGATGTCGAAGATCCTTACACAACACAGAGTCCCAAATTTCTGGGAAATCAGACAATAAATCTATATGGCAGCAATATTCAAATCTTTACCGATCTGGGCCAAATTGAAGAAGGATGTCGAAGGGCCTAAGACTACTCACGTTCCAAAATTTGAGCAAAATCGGATAAAAAATGTGGCCTTTGTGAACCAAAGACCATAATTCGGCGGATCGGTCAATATGGGGGCTATATCTAGATGTAGTCTCATATAGCCCATCTTCGAACTTAACCTGCCTATTAACTGTAGCGTGATTTCAACAGACAGACGGATGGACATGGCTAGATTGTCGTAGATTTTTACGACGATCAAGAATTTATGTACTTTATAGGGTCGGAAATGGATATTTCGATGTGTTGCAAACGGAATGACAAAATGAATATACGCCATCCCTCGGCGGTGGGTATAAAAATGCGAAAATCTAATATACGTAACTCACGAATTTTGAAAACAACGGTTTTTTTTATTATTTCGATAAGAAAATGCAAACATATAAAAGCGTGTGAAGTTTGGCTTGTCCACACTTTTGGTTATATTGGGTTGCCCAAAAAGTAAGTGCGGATTTTTCATATAGTCGGCGTTGACAAATTTTTTCACAGCATGTGACTCTGTAATTGCATTCTTTCTTCTGTCAGTTACCAGCTGTTACTTTTAGCTTGCTTTAGAAAAAAAGTGTAAAAAAGTATATTTGATTAAAGTTCATTCTAAGTTTTATTAAAAATGCATTTACTTTCTTTTAAAAAATCCGCAATTACTTTTTAGGCAACCATTATATTGTCCCATTTTCGTTTTTATAGCCTCCTCTAATTTCATCATTCTGTTTGTAACACCTCAATATATGCGTCAAAGATTCCACATAGTACATATATTTTTGGTCGACACGACATTTTAAGTCGATCAAGCCATGTCCGTCCGTCCGTCTGTCCACCCGTCTGTCTACCTGTCTGTCCGTCAGTCTGTCCGTCCGTCTGTCCGTACGTCTGTCCGTCAGTCTATCCGTCAGTCTGTCCGTCCGTCTATCCGTCTTTCCGTCTGTCCGTCCGTCTGTCCGTCCGTCCGTCTGTCCGTCCGTCCGTCTGTCCGTCCGTCTGTACGTCTGTCCGTTTGTCTGTCTGTCCGTTTGTCTGTCTGTCCGTCCATCTGTCCGACCGTCTGTCCGTCCGTCTGTCCGTCCGTCTGTCTGTCCGTCTGTCTGTCCGTCTGTTAGTCCGTCTGTCCGTCCGTCTTTTCGTCCGTCTGTCCGTCCGTCTGTCCGTCCGTCTGTCCGTCCGTCCGTCTGTCCGTCCGTCTGTCCGTCCGTCTGTCCGTCCGTCTGTCCGTCCGTCTGTCCGTCCGTCCGTCTGTCCGTCCTTCTGTCCATCCGTCTGTCCGTCCGTCTGTCCGTCCGTCTGTCCGTCCGTCTGCCTGTCCAAAGCACGCTAATATTCGAAGCAGTAAAGCAAGGCGCTTGAAATTTCGAACAAATGCTTTTTATCCTGGCGAGACAACACAAAAAATTTTTCAGCGGTGGTTTTCCCCTTGCATTTACATTTGTGAGATACTATGACATTTAAAACTTCTCTCTAAAGAGATGGTGCACTGCGGCACGCCGTTCGGACTCGGCTATAAAACGGAGGCCCATGATCATTGAGCTTAAACTTGAATCGGACTGCACTAATTGAAACGTTAGACGTTTGCCCCCCTTCCTTAGTGGAATATTTATGGGCAAAGTTTGCATTTACTTTTTATTAGTGTAGGTCGGTTGGGATTGTAAATGGGCCAAATCGTTCCATGTTTTGATATAGCTGCCATATAAACCGATCTTGGGTCTCGACTTCTAGGGAGTCTAGAGGGTGCAATTCTCGTCGGATTTGGCTGGAATTTTGCACGCGGTGTTTTGGTATCACTTCCAACAACTGTGCTGAGCATGGTTCAAATCGGTTCATAACCTGATATAGCTGCCATATAAGCCGATCTGGGGTCTTGACTTTTTCAGCTGTTAGAGGACGGAATTTTCGTCTGATTTGACTGAAATTTTGCACGTAATGGTTTGGTATCACTTCCAATATCTGTGTTAAGTATGATTTAAATCGGTTTATGACTTGGTATAGCTGTCATATAAACCGATATGGGATCTTGACTTCTTGAGCTAATAGAGCGCGCAATTCTCATCCGATTTGGCTAAAATTTAGCATGAGGTGTTTTATTATGACTTCCAATAACTGTGCTAAGTATGGCGCAAATCTGTACATAACCTGATATAACTGCCATATAAACCGATCTGGGAACTTGAATTCTTGAGTCTCTAGAGGGCGCAATTCTCATCAGATTTGAAAAAAAATTTTGTACAACGGCTTTTCTCATGACCTTCAACATACGTGTCTAATATGGTCTGAATCGATCAATAGCTTGATACAGCTCCCATATAAACCGATCTCCCGATTTTTCTTCTTGAGCCCCTAAAAGGCGCAATTCTTATCTGAATTAACTGAAATATTACGCAATGACTTCTACAATGTTCAGCATTCATTTATGGTCCGAATAGGACTATAACTTGATATAGCTTCAATAGCATAACAGTTCTTTTTCAATATTGCCTCAAAAGAGATACAGCGCAAAGAACTCGACAAATGCTATCCTTGGTAGTTCGCAAGATTCGGCCGGCCCGAATCTAGCACGATCTTATTTGTTTATTACTATCTACTATATCGACATCCACAAAGGGAGCTAGTTGGTTCGAATTGTAGAGCTGCAACGCATAAAGTTATTTTAAACGGCAGAGTAATATTTTATGGGATCAACATATTGAATCGGGATATTGGTGATCTTTTGCAGATTTTCCACTTTTATTGAACTAAGGAAGGCAAAAGATGCGCTGAGACGACTATATAATACCCTACATCTACCCTGCAATTATGAATTCGGGCAATAGATACCTGTTTATGAGAGCTATATTTAAATCTGAACCGACCTTTTTCGAACAGATCATTTCTAAATTCTTGTTACTTCGGCCACATAAGTGCAAATCCGGCGATAAATATATTTGGGAGCTATATCCAAATCTAAACCGATAAAGATGAAATCTTGCAGGTATGTAAAGATCAGTAATAAGACAATCCGTTCCAAATCTGTTGAAAATTGTAGTTACTACGGCCATTTGAGTGCAAATTGGGCGGACAGAAGGACATGGCTAAATCGAAACAGAAAATGATTCTGAGTCGATCGGCGTACTTATCAATGGGTCTTGCTCTTCTCCTTCTTAGCGTTGCAAACAAATGCACGAACTCATAATACCCTGTACCACAGTGCTGGTGAAGGGTATAAAAATGCAGCGTTGCTTATGAAAACTATATTTCTCCTTGGCAACACTGTTAAGCTCTAAAAAAATGCATATGTAAATACTTGCTGAAACTTTATTTCTCATCTCTGTATACAGGGTGGCTGATGAAAGCCGCTACCAAAAAAAAAATGTAATAACTTTTTTTCTATTTAATAATAATAATTTAATAATTAATTTAATTAATTAATTAATTAATTTAATTAATAATAATTTAATAATTAATTTAATAATTTAATTTAACATGAATAAAAGAAAAATGTATTCCATACACCGAAAAAAAAATGTAGCAATATTCATCATTGTAGCAATATTCATCAGCCACCCTGTATGACATCCCATTGCTTATAGCCGTTGCTTGAGCCTACTTTCCACTACATCATCAATGTAAGCTGCTGATGACATTGTACTAAACAATGCTGTTTAGAAAATTCCTGTACTTTGCTGCTAATATTATGCATTACTAGCTTTCAGGATGCCATGCATAATTTATGAATGGCAAAAATTTAAAGGAAACACAATATTGGCATTACTAAGAGAAACTATGGCATGGTCTCTCTATACAATATGAGGCAGTAACTAAGGTTGTTTTGTCAGCTGACTCAAAGTACATTAAAGTGAACTGGAATCATAATATGATTTAATACATATTTGATCTGTATTTTCTAGTATTCGAATAGAGTCAAAACTTTTGTTAACTTTAGCAAGAAACTATTTTAAAAACCAATAAGGAAGGACAAAAGTCGGGCGGTGCCGACTGTATAATACCCTAAACCTACCCTACAAATACAATGTGGAACCTATATTCAATTCGGAACCAATTTTCATGGACCTCGACGAGCAAATATGTTCAAACTGCAAAAACTACGGTTGACAAATGACAACATTATGGCAAATTACCCAAAATCTGACGAACATATATATGGGAGCTGTATCTACTTCTGAACCGATTTCGAATAAAACTTCTCAGATAATGTAGTGTCGTCCAGGAAAGCGATGTGCGAAATTTTTGCAAGATTGGCCAAACATTGCGCTTGCAGTGGCTCGTAAAGTGAAAATTGGGCGATATACATATATGACAGCAATATCTAAATCTAAGCCGATTTCTATGAAATTCGCCAGTAATATTGAGAGTCATAAGAAAATCCTTCCTTGAAAATTTCGACAGAGTCGGATAACGAATAATCACTTTTTTGCAATATTTCTCAAAATCATATGAACGTATATATGAGCGCTATATCTGAATCTGAATTGATTTCGAGCAAACTCCTCAGATACTGTGTCAGTAGTCGCCGAGGAAAGCGTTGTGCAAAATTTTGGCAAGATGAATCAATAAATGCCCTTGCTGTGACTCAAGAAGTTGAAATCGGGCGATATATATATATTTGAGAGCTATAGCTAAATTTGAACCGATTTCCATGAAATTCAGCAGTAATATTGAGAGTAAGGAGAAAATCCCTTCTGCCAAATTTCGAGAAAATCGGTAACCAAAAGACCATTTTTTTTGCAATATTACTGAAAATCGGACGAATATATATATGGGAGCTATATCTAAATGTGAACCGATTTTGACCACCCTCTATTTATATTGCGGTCGTCGTCGAGGAAAGCGTTGTGCAATATTTTGGCAAGATTGGTCAATAAATGTACTTGCAGTGGCTCTAGGAGTGAACATCGGGCGATATATATATATATATATATATATATATATGAGAGCTATATCAAAATCTGAACCGATTTCCATGAAATTCACCAGTAATGTCGACAGTCGTAAAAAAATCTTCTTGCCAAATTTCGTAAGAATCGGTTAACAAATGACCATTTTATTGCATTATTAGTGAACATCGGACGAACATATACATGGGAGCTAATCCAGATCTGAACCGATTTCTATGAAATTCACCAGTAATATTGAGAGTCAAGAGAAAATCCCTCCTGCCGAATTTCGAGAAAATCGGTAACCAAAAGACCATTTTATTGCAATATTACTGCAAATCGGACGAATATATATATGGAAGCTATATCTAAATCTGAACCGATTTTGACCACCCTCCATTTAAATTGCGGTAGTCGTAGAGGAAAGCGTTGTGCAATATTTTGGCAAGATTGGTCAATAAATGTGCTTGCAATGGCTCTACGAGTGAACATCGGGCGATATATATATATGAGAGCTATATCTAAATCTGAACCGATTTAAATGAAATTTACCAGTAATGTCGAGAGTCGTAAAAAAATCTTTCCTGCCAAATTTCGAGAGAATCGGTTAACAAATGACCATTTTATTGCATTATTAGTGAACATCGGACGAACATATATATGGGAGCTATATCCAGATCTGAACCGATTTTTTCCAATTTCAATAAGGTTCGTCTCTAGGCCGAGAAACACGCCTGTACCAAATTTGAAGACGATCGGATGAAAACTGCGACTTGTAGTTTGTACACAAATTAACATGGACAGACGGACTGACAGACGGACAGACAGACGGACGGACAGACGGACAGACAGACGGACAGACAGACGGACAGACAGACGGACAGACAGACGGACAGACATACGGACAGACATACGGACAGACAGACGGACAGACAGACAGACGGACAGACAGACAGACAGACGGACAGACAGACGGACAGACAGACGGACAGACAGACGGACAGACAGACGGATATACAGACGGACAGACAGACGGGCATAGCTAAATCGAATCAGAAAGTGATTCTGAGTCGATCGGTATATTTATCAATGGGTCTATCTCTCATCCTTTTGGGTGTTACAAACTAATTCACTAAGTTATAATACCCTGTACCACAATAGTGGTGTAGGGTATAACAACTTAAAAGGCGTTAAGTTCGGCCGCTCCGAACTTTGGATACCCACCACCTCGGTTATATATGTAAACCACCTTTCATCAAAGTCCGGTGAAAATTACATACCTTTTGTCCCAAAGCAGTTATATCAAAATATGTTAAGATTTGGCCCAAATACTAATTTGTACAAGTCATTCTTCAATTGTGTATAACAATAAATGCGCCTTTCATGGCGCCAAAACCTAAAACCTAGAGATCGGTCAATATGGCAGTAGTAAGTATTGTCCAAATCAGTCTAAAATCTGATAAAGCTCCCTTATAAACCCATCATCCGACTAGCCTTCTACTGCTCCTGGAAGCTTAAATTTCTGCTTGTTTGGCAGAAATATGCTACGTAAGATAAATTTATGCACTTTGTCTGAGTTCAGTTTGGTCAAATTGTTGGCAGAATCATTGTGAAGAGATTGAAGTGTGCTTTAGCCTTAATAAAGCTGGCTACATTTGTGAGGCCATCTTAAAACTTCTCCACCAAGTGGTGTTATTATTCAGCACGCCGTTCTTACTCAGCATAAAAACGGAGGCCCCTTATCATTGAACTTAAACTTTAATCGGACTGCACTCATTGATCTTAGAGAAGTATCTATCCCTTGCTCCTTAATGGAATGTTCATTTGAAATTTAGTCTTAGTATGCTTTGAAAAAGGGGATGAAAAATCCAAAAATCAATGTCAACACCTTTTTAACACCTGTGTGTCATCAAATACTAGTTATTGCAAAAGCTTCAATTTGACAAATGTTTTTTTTTTCAAGTTTTTGCTGCTACTCTAACCTTGGATGTTTATAGCAGGGCCAACATAGTTGGTGCAAAGTCCAACAAAAAAAAAAACTGGTATTAGTTGGAAAAACGTCAAAGTAATTCATTGGTTCTCTTCAAGTGATGACATATTTCCAAATTCCCTTCTATTTATCTTGCTTAGCTGTTGACACAAAAGGTCATGTTGGCACTGAGACCTTTTTGCTTATCCCCCATGCCTTACCTCTCATAGTTGATAATGTCCTTTGAGCTTTTCAAGTGTGAGAGTACTAAGTTAGTGTTTGTGTCAAACATTTGTGTGGCAGTTATCTTTTGACTTGACTTTCGTTTTTGGATGGGTGAAAGTATGTCAAAGTTTAATCTTGTCTCCGAATGTTTTCCGCTGACTTGCTAAGGCACAGCAATGAGATAACATCTTTGTCTTAATGTGCAAATCAAAAAGGGAGAATGTATACTTTTGCAAAACACACACACACAAAATAAAAAAAGAAGAAGTAAATTCTAAGAAATTAGTTTGAGCCTCAAAGTCTTAGTATTTTCCAACGGATATTTACCCAGTCATCGTTATCTGGGAATCGTAAGGGAGACCAACAATTGCCACCACAAAGCATTCACATTCAAAATTAAGCAATATTAAGAGGTAAATTTGAGGTTGAATTCAAAGGAAATTTAGCGTAAAACGATGAAAAATTTATTTTTGTGGTAAATAAAAGGCCATTACTTCAGAGTTAATGGATATTTGACCTAAATATAAGATATCAAATTAAATTTTAAGTTAATAGCTTCTAAATATATTTACATCACCCTTGGATGGGGCTGTATGTGATTAATTTTTATTTCCTGCTTCTTGATTTTTCTTAATTTATGCTGTCATTTCGTTTTATGAATATTTACCCGGTCCCAAGTTTCTCCCAAAAATTATTAAAAAATCCCATTGGACCATGTGGCGTATGTTTTATGTGAACTCGTGTCGAACATTAACAAATATTATGATTCATACGCTACGGTGGCCAGAGAGACTTAATCAGCAGCGGCGGCGGCAGCTACAGCAGCAGGTTTAAATTATTCCACTAAATGTTGGGTAATTACTGCCTTTTACAGATTGCTGACATATCTTTTTGTGGTTTTTGCATTTTGCGACTGTGACATGTCTTTCTCACAAATGACATGAGCTGTCTTTTTGTTGTGGCTGCGGTTGCTGGTTTGTTAATGTTTTTCATAAAATACGTCATTAAAGACATCAGCTTACACCCATCAACACCATCATGAGAATTTCATTATAATTATCGCAAGACAAATGACAAAAAAAGTAACCAAATTTTATGATAAAATCATTCATTGTTTGTGTTATGTGAGGTTATCTTGCTGATGATAACATAATCATTGAATTTAGTAGCTTGCGTGTTAGACAGACGTTTTATGTGAATATGAAATTTTGTCATTAGAGGAAAGAGTGTAACGATTCGGCCGGGCCGAATCTTGAAACCCCACCTGCATGCCTTAAAGTTTACACAAATTGAACTTTGTTGAAAGGCATAGTTGTAGTTAGTCATAGACTTGGTTATCAAGTTATAGACCGATTTGGGCGAAAACATGACATAATTGTTGGAAGTCATAAATTTCCGACCAATAGGATAAAAATGAAGGCTTTCAGGGGCTCAAAAGTTAAATCGGGTGAACGTTATATATGCGACCTTTATGGTGATTTCCACAGACGAACGGATGGAAGAATAAACAAATAAATAAATAAACAACTTAGAATGTCACGACTACGATATACATATGAGTTAGCAGATAAATATTGTGAGGAGCTACAAGCGGAATGACTAAATTATTATACCCCGCATCCTATGGCATTGGAAAAAAAAACAGCATTAAGTCCGGATACCCATTACTTTGGATATATATGCATATTAACCACATATCAAGCTAATGTTGATAAGTGGCATTGTCCGTAAACAGCTTGTCCTGAGTCATAGATTTGCTTATCAAATTATAGACCGTTTGGACCGAACATGACACAATTGTTGGAAGCCGTAAATTTCTGTCCAAAAGGATAAATATGGAGGCTTTCATGGGGCTCATGAAGTTATATTGGGAGATCGTTGTATGTTAGACGTATATCGTGATTTCTACAGACGGACGGAGAGAAGAATGGACAAACTGAAGGACATGGCTACATCGACTTAGAATGTCAAGAAGATGAAACATATACGGATCCACAGATAAATATTTTGAGGAGTTACAAGCCGAATGACTTGATTATTATACCCCGCATCCCATGGCGTTGGGAAAAAACAGAATTATATCCGAATACCCAGTGCTTTGGATATCTATACATATAAAAATGCATTTGTTTTTGTTTGTTTGTATGTTTGTATGTATGTTTGTTTGTGGGTTTATGAATTTGTTTGTTCCGTATAGACGCAATTTTCACAGATTGTGGGGAGTGTTCCGGAAGGAGCAATAGGCTATATAAATTTTTGATATCGTTAGGGGGGGGGGGGGGGGGGGGGGTGGGCGGACCCTCCCCCTTACCCCAAAAGTACCAGCCAAAAATAAAAGTGGACCGATTGGGACAATATGGGACTTAAATAAAAGGTATTCAAGAGTAGAGTACAAATTCCATATTAAAAATTGGGTACAAGTAATTGGGGGACCGCCCCGAACCCAAAACCCCCCAAAAAAGGTTTATTGGGCGAACATGACAGTATGGGGCTCGACTGAAAGGTTTTCGGGAGTAGATTACGAATTTGGTCAAGAAGGAGGTATAGGCTATGTAATTTGTTGATGTTGGAAGGGGGCGAAACCTCCCCCGTTAGCACAAAAACGCCACCCAAAATCAAAAGTTGACCGATAGGCACAATATGGGTATCAAATGAAAGATATTGGAGAGTAAAAAGCAAATGTGGTATAAAAACTTGGGTTCAAGTATCCAAGGGGTAGCCCAAGCCCGAAAACTGCTCCCAATAGACATATTGGACGTATATATCAATATAGGACTCAAATGAAAGGTATTCGTCAATAGACTAAGAATATGACATAAAAACGAGATCCAAGTAATTGATAGTCACCCCGTCGCCGATAAGCTCCCCAAATGGGAATATTACTCAATCAAAGCTTGATGAAACTCAAATTATAGGCATTTGGGAGTAGAATATGAATATGACATTAAACTACGTGTCCAAGAACCTAGGAGGCTGTATACACCAATCATGACAATATGAGGTTAAATTTAAGGTATAAGGTTGTGTACTGCAAATCTGATATAAATTTTCTGCTCATATATCTAGCGGACCATTTCACCCCAAAACAGTCGATCAATTATAAAGACCGAACGGGATACTGTGTAATTTAATTAATGTGAAGGCCGCCATAGCCCCGAAAGTATAACATTCAGCGTGAAAACAGGAGTTGCAAACCCTAACGATAAGGTTGCAACCATTTTTAGCTCAATGGCGAATCTGATATAATTTTTCTGCTCACATATGTAGCGGACCACCTCACCCCAAAAACAGTCGATCAATTATAAAGACCGAACGGGATACTGTGTGATTTAATTAATGTGTAGGCCGCCATAGCCCCGATAGTATAACATTCAGCGTGAAAGCAGGAGTGGCAAACCTTAACGATAAGGTTGCAACCATTTTTAGCTCAACGATAGACGAGACCAAACGACGTGTTTCTGGGCAACACTTTTTCGGCGAAATCGGACAATAAATACGCCGTTTATGGGCCCAACACCTTAAATTCAGAGATCTATATGGCAGCTATATTCAAATCTTATCCGATCTGGGCCAAATTGAAGAAGGACGTCGAAGAGCCTAACTAAACACACTGTCTCAAATTTCAGCGACATCCGACAATATATGCGCCTTTTATGAACACAAAACCTAAAACTGAGATACCGGATTATATGGCAGCTTCCAAATCTGGACCGGATTTTGCGATGTTGCTGAAGTACCTGAAGGGGCTTTACATAACTCACTGTCCCAAATTTCGGCGACATCGGATAATAAATGCGCCTTTTATGGGCCAAAAACCTTAAATCGGAGGATCGGTCTATATTGCAGCTATATCCAAGTCTGAACCGATCAGAGCCAAATTAACGAAGGATGTCGAAGGGCCTAACACAACTCACTATCCCAAATTTCAGCATGATCGGATAGTAAATGTGTCATTTACGGACCTAATACCCTAAATCGGAGGATCTGTCTATATGGCAGCTATATCCACATCTGGACCGATCTGAGCAAAATTGTCGAAGGATTTTGAAGGGCCTAACACAACTCCCTGTCCCAAATTTCAGCAGATTCAGATCCTTAATCGGCGGATCGGTCTATATGGGGGCTATATCAAAATATAGTCCGATATAGCCCATTTTCGAACTTGACCTGCTTATGGGCAAAAAAAGAATCTTTGCAAAGTTTCAGCTCAATATCTCTATTTTTAAAGATTGTAGCGTGATTTCAACAGACAGATGGACAGACGGACGGACATGTCTAGATCGTATTAGATTTTTACGCTGATCCAGAATATATATACTTTATAGGATCGGAAATGGACATTTCGATTTGTTGCAAACGGAATGACGAAATGAATATACCCCCATCCTTCGGTGTTGGGTATAAAAAAAAGACTAAATGATGACTATTTAATAGGTAGTCATATGGTATGGTGGTTATCTATAAATGACTATTTATAGACAACCACCATACCATATGATCCGCTCTAAGCGAGTAGCATTCACATTTAAATTAGCGTCATCTGGCAGTATTCAACTGAAATTGTTTGATCCAAATAAAACCATGCCAACATGAACAGAGAGAGGGCAGAGTGGTAAAAATTAATCATCAGCATGTATCTTTGTTATGACAACCTATCGGACCTTTGAGTAAAGAAAAATAAAATATAGAAATATAGGAAAGATCTAAAAGCAAAAAATTTGGTATCGAACTCTGCTGTGGCATGCCTAGTAGAGCCGCCCAACCAAAACCCGGCAAGCGGATTTATAGACCAACCACTACAATATGGGACTCAAATTAAAGGTATTTGGGAGTAGGAATCGAATCTGATATCCAACTGCGGAACTAAGTGTTTCTCGGGACATCCCACTACTATAAAACCCCTCAAATCGGACATATTTACCGACCATGGCAATATGGATCTTAAATGAAAGGTCTTTGGGAATAGAGCACGAAATTGACTTTCACTTTTGGGACCAAGAGTCTGGGGGTCCACCACACCCCAAGAAGGACTTTCACTGACTATTGCAATCTGTTTAAATTAGAGGTACTTGAGTGTAGAAAAATCGATGGGAAAATTGGAATAAATTTTTAACTACAATTACGCAGAAATGTTCAAATTTAGAGTTCTTCTCTCCAATATAGCATAATCGGGCGCAGCAGAGCGGGCCGGACTCAGCTAGTATTAATATATTATAAAGTCAGCACTGTCCGCTTTTTGCCTTTCCTTACTGGTTAGATATAACTATGGATATGGTAGTTATAATAAAATAGAATGATTAATATATTCATGGCACGACCGAAATTTTTGTACTTTTTTTTTAACGAAGTTTCATGTTTTTAAATAGCTTCAAAATACCAAGTTAATTTTCCTAACAGTTGCATAATTCTATGTATTTTGCCTTCAACCTTACTTTCTTACTTGCGTTTAACCACTTCGTAATATTTTGCCAAATTTTAAGCTATATACAACCCAATGCATAATTTTCTTCCATAAATTTCCTTTAAAATAAAATCTCTTTTCGTTGCTTTGTTTTCCCAGCTATGAATTGTTTATATCGAAGAGATTTGCAGCATAAAATGTAACTAATTTTGTTTCTTATAGCATTGTGGTCATGGTCGCTTCCCCCCACTCACTACCATGAGCATAATGTGTTGTAATTATTGGCTTAAATTCTGTACTCGTCTAGAGGAACGTTTATCATACACGCCCTAGCCTCAGCCATTCTTATAGAATGGATGCTTGGTTGCGCTTGTGTGTATGTGTGAATTAATAATTAACTATTTCATTTGGGCATGAATATGCATGTATGCATGCATGCATGCATGCATGTGTGCGAGACACATGGCGAATGGCATAGTTGTTGGCGCTAAGGTGTTTCTGGTGAAGGACTCCATGCAAAGTTCATAATTCCCACCAAGAATGCGGGGAAATTATTAAAAGTCTATGCCATCATTAAGCAGCAAAGCGGAGCGGAAAACGTTAGCCTTGCAGTTTCGCCAAGAGATGCACACAGCAAAATGCGTGAAAGCCTTGCCGCCAAGGAAGTCATCACTACAAGCAGATAAGGAAGGGCATAGAGCATAGCATCAGCTAAGGAAGGATATCCTTAAGTTTAGTGATACACTAAACTTTGACGCTTGGTAATGCGAGAGGGTAAAAACTGAAGGGTGCGAATAGTCTGAATGTAAGCTGTAGACTTTTAATGAGCATTTATACTGGTTTTCACAAGGGAAAACTTAATTAAAGTTATGAAAAGGGCGTTGAGATATAGTTTTTTTCTTGGTATTCGTGTTTTTTTTTTTTTTTTTGTTAAAGTTGTGGGGTTTTCTAACAAGTCATCGTGTTTAATTAACATATTTCTAATTGCAGTATTATATCTTGTTATGAGTTGTTTTGCTTATGAGGTAAAGTGGTTGCTTACTGATATAGAGGATTTCTTATGGAGAACAAGTAAAAAGGCGTTAACTACGGCAGGACCGAACTATATGGCAGCTATATCCAAATCTGAACTGATGTGGGCCAAATTGACGAAGCATGTCGAAGAGCCTAACACAACCCACTGTCTCAAATTTCAGCAAAATCTGTTAATAAATGTGGCTTTTATGGGGCTAAGACCCTTAATCGGAGGATCGGTCTATATGGGGGCTATATCAAGATATAGTCCGATATAGATCATCTTCGAACTTAACCTGCTTATGGAAAAAAAGAATCTGTGCAAAGTTTCAGCTCAATATCTCATTTTTGGAGGACTGTAGCGCGATTTCAACAGACAGACGGACGGACATGTCTAGATCGTCTTAGATTTTTACGCTGATCAAGAATATATTGTATATACTTTATAGGGTCGGAAATAGATATTTCGATGTGTTGCAAACGGAATGACAAAATGAATATAGCCCCTATCCTTCGGTGGTGCGAATAAAAATCAATTTGTGTTTGTTTGTGTGTTCGTTATAGACTCGGAAACGGCTGAACCGATTTTCTCGCAATTTTCGGATATTGTGTAGGTTGGTCTGAAAGGAAACATAAGCTATATAATTTTTCGGTATCGGAAGGGGAACGGACCCTCCCCTTTATGCCAAAAACACAACCCAAAATCAAAAGTGGACCGATCGAGATAATATAGGTATCATATGAAAGGTTTTGGAGAGTAAAACACGAATATGGCATTAAAATTTGAGTCTAAGTATTTATCGGGCCGCCCCAACCCCAAAACTCTCCCAAACAGACATATTGGACGTTCATTTCAATATGGGGCTAAAATAAAAGGTATTCGGGAGTAGATTTCGAATCTGGCATACAAAATCAGATTGAAGTATAGGGGGTCCCGCCACCCCTCAATAACGCCATTAGACCCATTATGACTTTGTGATACTTGGCTGAACCGATTTTCTTAAAATTTTCATATATTGTGTATGTTTGTCTGGAAGGAAACATAGGTTATATAATTTTTAGATAACGGGTGGTGGTGGACTCTCCCCCTTACCACAAAAACGACACGCGTATCCGAAAGTGGTCCGATTGGTACAAAAAGGGTATCGAATGAAAGGTATTGGAGACCAAAAAACGAAAATGGTGGCGCTTTTCCTCCTAAAGATGCGTCAAATTGGGTATTTGAAACATTATGACAATATGAGACTCAAATGAAAGGTATTTGAGAGTAGAAAACGAATTTGATATCCAATTTTGGAACCAAGTGTTTTGGGGTACGCCCTAACTGAACTTCATTTCCGTTGGCACTAAAAAATGAATTTAATATCAATTTTCAGTGCAAAGTGCCGGTGGCCACCCCAGACCCAAAACACCATCCAAACGGTTCATATTTACCGGCCATGGCAATATGGGATTCAAAATAAAGGGATTTGGAAGTGGGGCGCTAATTTGATATCCATATTTAAGTCGGGACTCCACCGTAGCTCAGAGGTTAGCATGTCCGCCTATGACGCTAAACGACTGGGCTCGAATCTTGGCGAGACCAACAGAAAAAATTTTCAGTGGTGGTTTTCCCCTCCTAATGGTGGCAACATTTGTGAGGTACAATGCCATGTAAAACATCTCTCCAAAGAGGTGTCGCCCTGCGGCACGCTGTTCGGACTCGGCTATAAAAGGGAGGCCCCTTATCATCGAGCTTAAACTTGAATCGGACTGCACAGCATTGATATGTGAGAAGTTTGCCCCTGTTCCTCAGTGGAATGTTCATGGGCAAAATTTGCAATTTGCAATTTGAGTCGAAATGTCTGAGGTGCCATCCCTCTCCTAAAGAGAACATTACTACAAGCAATTGAAAGGGCCAAATTCTCACACATCAATGAAAGCTTTCCGATTTAAGTTTAAATTCAATGATAAGGGAACTTTTTTATAGCCGAGTCCCGAAAGGCGTCCCACAGTGCGATACCTCTTTGGGGAAAATTTTTTAAATGACCATGCATGGCATTGTACCTCGCAAATGTCGCCAACATTAAGAGGAGATAAACACCGCTTTGTCCGATATTCTCGCCAGGATTCGAACGCGTACGACATCATAGGCTTCAATGGCATGAATTTGATATCCACATTCAAGGCGAAGTGTCCCCACCCTAAAGGATATTAGAGAGTTAAAGAAGGCGCCCGGTTCGTCTGTCTGTATGTCCGCCTGTCTGTCCGTCCGTTTGTCGCATTTTTCATCGATCGTCTTCAAATTTGGTACTGGCGTGTTTTTCGGCCTAGATACGAAGCCTATTGAAATTGGAAAAAATCTGTTCAGATTTGGATACAGCTCCCAAATATAAATTCGTCCGACTATCAGTAATAATGCAATAAAATGCTAACCGAATCTCTCGAAATTTGGCAGGAACGATTTTTTTATGACTGTCGACATTACTGGTGAATTTCATGGCAATCGGATTAGGATTTAGATATAGCTCCCATATGCATATATCGCCCGATTTTCACTCCTAGAGCCACTGCAAGCACATTTATTGACCAATCTTGCTAAAATATTACACAACGCTTTCTTCGATGACTACAACAACACACATTGAGTTTGGTCAAAATCGGTTCAGATTTAGATATAGCTCCCATATATATGTTCGTCCGATTTCCAGTAATGTTGCAATAAAATGGTCTTTTATCAACCGATTTTCTCGAAATTCGGCAGGAGGGATTTTCTCTTGACTCAATATTACTGGTGAATTTCATAGAAATCGGTTCAGATTTAGATATAGCTGTCATATATGTATATCGCCCGATTTTCACTTTAAGAGCCACTGCAAGCGCATTAATTGACCAATCTTGCCAAAATTTTGCAAAACGCTTTCCTCGACGTCTACCATATTATCTGAGAAGTTTGCTCGAAATCGATTCAGATTTAAATATAGCGCTCATATATACGTTCGTCTGATTTTGGGTAATTTGCCATAATGTTGTCATTTGTCAACCGTAGTTTTTACAGTTTGAACGTATTTGCTCGCCGAGGTCCATCGAAATTGGTTCAGAATTGGATATAGGTCCCACATTGTACTCATATGGTAGGTGCAGGGTATTATACAGTCATCACCGCCCGACTTTTGCCCTTCCTTACTGGTTTTCAATAGAAAAGTCGACACAACGCGATTTTTCCATAGATAACATTTGGGAGCATATTGTCCTGCCATTTTGTTGTCTTTTTTAGAGGTGGAATGACCCTCCATTAAGTTTTTCCCAAACATGGTTATTAGATTCATATTCCACTTTCAAAGATGTTTCCTGCAAATGCTGCCTTCAACTTTCAGATGCCTTGCATTTAATGTCTATATTCACTTGATCTGCCGACATGTCCATTTGGAAAGTTTGTTTTAGCGGTTTAGACGGTCCCAAGACATTTGAGGTTAAACCCACCCCATGTCATAGGGCATTAAAATAAATCTCTTTACAATCAAACTTTTTTAATAGTTTCTACAAAACACTTTAACGGTCAATTAATTTTTCTCACATACAAACATTCAACTTAACAAAGAAAAATATTTATGCTTGCAACAAAAATTCTGTTATCTATCATCATTTCAAGTAGTTTTCTTGTATCTGCCATAAAAGTAGCCAAGCTTCTACCCCCCAAACCTCACCAGCAGATTCGCCACTCGTATACTAAAGAACACTTGGTACTCTTTTTTTTCATCTTAGACTTCATCCCTTTGCATAAACAAATTATGACATCATAAGTTTAGCATACCACGAATGTTGTCAAAACATTGTATCCACTTGTGTACTTGTGAGTAAAAGAGAGAGAGGAAAGAGAGTAAGAGTGAGAGCAAAAGCTGTTGAAACTATTTTTGCTTTTGTGGGCAACAACACAAAAATGCTAGAGTAGGAATCTTAAGCATACTTAAGCACCAGAACTAGACTTTATGAAAACTTGGATTTTAATTTAATCCTTTGCATTCAACACAGTTGAACGGACTGAAGAAACGAACGAAAGTCTAATCGACCTACTGACTATATGTCTGTCTACCCTCTACATCTGCATGGCACATATGTATGGGTTGTATGTTTGTGATGGGAGCATGCAGAGAAATGACGTTTAACCCACATACCATAATGAAGCAGATGCGTATGTGTATGTGATGGCTGTCACCATACATGTAAGCTACGAGCATAAAAAGAGTTTAGTTTCCTTAAAATGCTATTACACGACAAGACTTGTCATATAAGCTGTCACTAGTCTGACGTAAGTCAAATATGAATAGAGCCCGCTCTAATTGGAATGTTTTCTGATATGCATTGTAAATTTCTACACCCACCACCGAAGGTGGGTTTGCAACACATCGAAATATCTGTCCGTCTGTCTGTTGAAATTACACTACAGTCTTCAAAAATAGAGATATTGAGCTGAAACCTTGCGCAGATTCTTTTTTTATCCATAAGCACGTTAAGTTCGAAGATGGGCTATATCGTTAACGTTAAGTTCGAAGATGGGCTATATATATACCCCATATAGACCGATCCGCCGATTTAGGGTCTTAGGCCCATAAAAGCCACATTTATTATCCGATTAAGCTGAAGTTTGGGACAGTGAGTTGTGTTAGGCCCTTCAACATCCTTCGTCAATTTGGTCCAGATTTGGATATAGCTGCCATATAGACCGATCCTCCGATTTAGGGCCTTAGGCCAATAAAAGCCACATTTATTATCCGATTTAGCTGAAGTTTGGGACAGTGAGTTGTGTTAGGCCCTTCAACATCCTTCGTCAATTTGGCTCAGATCGGTTCAAATTTGGGTATAGCTGCCATATAGACCGATCCTCCGATTTAGGGTCTTAGGCCCATAAATACCATATTTATTGTCCGATGTCGCCGAAATTTAGGACAGTGAGTTATGTTAAGCCCCTTAACATACTTCTACAATATGGCGCAGATCGGTCCAGATTTGGATATAGCTGCCATATAGACCGATCTCTCCATTTAAAGTTTTGGGCTCAAAAAAGGCGAATTTATTGTCCGATGTCGCCGAAATTTGGGACAGAAAGTTAAGTTAAGCCCCTCCACATATTTCTGCAATTCGGTCTAGATCGATGAAGATTTGCATATAGCTGCCATATAGAGCGATACCTCGATTTAAAGTCTTGGCCACAAAAAAGGGGTATTTATAATTATAAGATATAAGGTAATCAATTTTCACCGGATTTTGATGAAAGGTTGTTTACATATATACCCGAGGTGGTGGGTATCCAAAGTTCGGCCCGGCCGAAATTTACACCTTTTTACATGTGTTTGTTCGATGAAATAAAAGCTCGATTTAATCGATAATGTTGCATTCGAGTATGTATTCGAAAATCCATTTGTCATTTTAAATTTTCTGTAACGTATCAAACGATGTGTAAAACTTTCAGAGTTGAAATTGTATATGACAAGTCTTATCGTGTAATAGCAGCTTTACAGTTTGTAGTGTATGACAAAATTTCACAGTCTTGGGACATGTTGTGAATGCAAAATAGCTTAACTGGCAAGAAATGTAGATGAACACAAACATAAACAACTAAAAGCATGCTAAGTTCGGCCAGGCCGAATCTTATATAACCTCCACCATGAATCGCATTTGTCAAGTTCTTTGACCAATATTCTTTATCGACAAACAAAGGATAATGGAAAAAAATTGCTGCGGTATTTCAGCTATACCAAGTTTTGAACCGATTGGAGTCATACTTGGTTTGGCTATTGGAGATGTGGAATTCATTGTGCAAAATGTCAGCAAAATCGGGAAAGAATTACTCCCTTTAGAGGCTCAAGTAGTATAATCGGGAGATCAGACCAAATTTAACACGAATTTTAGGTTAGATTGAAAAGAGGGTGCAGATATTAATTCGACCCATGAACAAACACCTAAGCCAGTCATCGGCTTGTTATGCGCTCTAAAAACTATTGGGTGCCCAAAAAGTAATTGCGGATTTTCTAAAAGAAAGTAAATGCATTTTTAATAAAACTTAGAATGAACTTTAATCAAATATACTTTTTTTACACTTTTTTTCTAAAGCAAGCTAAAAGTAACAGCTGATAACTGACAGAAGAAAGAATGCAATTACAGAGTCACAAGCTGTGAAAAAATTTGTCAACGCCGACTATATGAAAAATCTGCAATTACTTTTTGGGCAACCCAATATAAAGTAGCCTCGAAAAACCAAAATCCTTAATTGTTATTAATACCACTCCCCTAAGTTGGTTAATGTCCGATATTGTGTCTCCACCTAAATACCGGTATCTGTTGGACGCGAAAGCCGGGCAATGACAAAGGAAATGCTCCAACGTCTCATCATTTTCCCCGCATACCCTACACATGCTATCAATTGCCGGACCGATTTTACAAAAGTGACCTCGTAGTCCTAAGTGCCCCGTTATGGTACCAAAAGCTATACTGACCTCCTTCTTGCTTCCTTTCAGTAACAGCCTTGTCTTCTCACGATCTGGATCCCCCCATAGGATTTTCGCCGTCCTACCGACCGTTCCGCTGCTCCACAATGTTGCATGCGCATTCGTAGCCCATTCCTTTAACTCGGACTGTGTCGCCCCGAAAGGCTTCGGGTTAACCAAGTTTATTGACGGCAGTCCTCTGGCCTTCACCGCCAAATCGTCTGCCTTTCATTTCCCCTTACCCCGTTATTGCCCGGCACCCAAACGATGCAGATTTTCCCATCCTCAGAGAAGGCGTTAATCTCCTTCTTGCACTGCACGACTGTTCGTGACCTTACCGTCCTGGTTGTTATTGCCCTTATGGCAATTTTACTGTCGGTAAAGATGTTCACACTTGACATCCTCGCGTTAGCACCACTCCACTTCACGCATTCCGTTATCGCCCGGATCTTCCCCTGCAGGACCGTATTATGGTCAGACAGTCTAAAACAGATGTCAGTCCCTGGGTTTTCAATGTAAACCCCCAAGCCCACTCTGTCCTTTAGCTTTGATCCATCCGTGTACCATGATCTTCCAGATGGCAATACTGGGGTTCCGTCAATCCAAATGTGCAAAATTTCAAGCAGCTAGCTTTACTCCTTCGAAAGTTAGCTTGCTTTCGACAGCCAGACGGACGGACAGACGGACGGACATGGCTAGATCGACTTAAAATGACATGACGATGTATACTTTATGGAGTCTTAGACGAATTTTTCGAGGAGCTACAAACGGAATGACGAAATTAGTATACCCCTATCCTATGGTGGAGGGTGTCAAAATCAGGAAATCGTTTTATATAGAAGCAATATCAATGCACAGACCGAAAAAAATCAATTTTAATAAAGTCAGTTGGAAGTCAAGAGAGAAATAGTTTACGAAATGTTTGCCCAATCAGATGAAAATTGCGCCCTCTATAGGTGCAATGTATCCTATAGGATACATTCAATATCGGATCGCTTATTATACCCACCACCGAAGGGTGGGGGTATATTCATTTTGTCATTCCATTTGCAACACATCGAAATATCCATTTCCGGCCCTATAAAGTATATATATTCTTGATCAGCGTAAAAATCTAAGATTTTCTTGACATGTCCGTCCGTCTGTCTGTTGAAATCACGCTACAGTCTTTAAAAATAGAGATATTGAGCTGAAACTTTGCACAGATCCTTTTTTTGTCCATAAGCAGGTTAAGTTCGAAGATGGGCTATATCGGACTATATCTTGATTTAGCCACCCTATAAAACGATCCGCCGATTTAGGGTCTTAGGCCAATAAAAGCCACATATATCATCGGATTTTGCTAAAATTTGGGACAGTGAGTTGTGTTAGGCCATTCGACATCATTCGTCAATTTGGCTCAGACCGGTCCAGATTTGGATATAGCTGCCATATAGACCGATCCTCCGATTTAGGGTCTAGGGCCCATAAAAGGCGCATTTATTGTCCGATGTCGCCGAAATTTGGGACAGTGAGCTAAATTAAGCCCCTTGATATACTTCTGCATTATGGCACTGATCGGTCCGTTTTGGATATAGCTGCCATATTGACCGATCTCTAGATTTAATGTTTTGTGAGCTAAGTTAAGGCCCTTGATATACTCCTGCATCGTGGCACTGATCGGTCTAGATTTGGATATAGCTGCCATATTGACCGATCTGTCGATTTAATGTTTTGCGCCCATAAAAGGCGCATTTATTGTCCGATGTTGCCGAAATTTGGGACAAAGGGTTAAGTTAAACCCCCCCACATATTTCTGCAATTTGGTCTAGATCGATCAAGATTTGCATATAGCCGCCATATAGATCGATCTCTCGATTTAAAGTCTTGGTCCCATAAAAGGTGCATTTTTAATCCGATTTCACTGAAATTTGACACACTGACTTATGTTATGCTTTTCGATATCCGTGTCTTATAGGGTTCAGATCGGTTTATTTTTAGATATAGCTACAAAAAAGGCCAATATTTTGTTATATACAATTGAACAATGACCTTTACTTATTAGTATTTGGTCCAAATCGGAACGTATTTCGATATAGCTGCTATGGGGCATAAGGTGTGGATTTTGCACCGGATTTTGACGAAAGGTGGTTTACATATATACCCGAGGTGGTGGGTATCCAAAGTTCGGCCCGGCCGAACTTAACGCCTTTTTTACTTAAGTTCATTTGTGTAAATATTTTGTAAAACCCATGGTGATGGGTTCTGTTGCTGGGTACTTTTTATACCCTACAGCATACTGTGGTACAGGGTATTATCACTTAGTGCATTTGTTTGTTACACACAAAAAAAAAAAGAGAAATAGACCCGCTGATAAGTATACTGATTGACTCAGAATCACTTTCTGATTCGATTTAGCTATATCTGCCTGTCTGTCCGTCTATCCATATTACCTTGTGTACAAATTGCAGGTCGCAATTTTCATCCTATCGTCTTAAATTTTGGCATGGGCATGTTTTTAGACCTAGAGACGAAGCCTTTTGAAATTGGAGAAAATCGGTTTAGATTTGGATATAGTTCCCATATATATGTTCCTCCGATTTGCAGTAATACAGCAATAATATGGTCATTTGTTAACCGATTGTCTCGAAATTTGGCAGGAATGATTTTTAGACGACTCTCGATAATACTGGCTAATTTCATAGAAATCGGTCCAGATTTGGATATAACTGCCATATATATATTCATTCGATTTGCAATAATACTACAATAAAATGGTCATTTGTTATCCGATTCTCCCGAAATTTGGTAGGAAGGATTTTCAATATTAGTGGTGAATTTCATAGAAATCGGTTTAGATTTAGATGTAGCATGGCTCCAAAATAGGTTATCAAATTCGTTTTCTAATCTCAAATACCTTTCATTTGAGCCACATATTGGCATGGTCGACAATTTTTTTTCCCTTTGGGGGTATTTTGGGAAAAGGGCGATGCCCTAAATACATGGTCCTACATTTGGATATTGAATTCATATTCTGCATTCAAATACCTTTTATTTAAGCCCCATATTCCCATGGTCAGTAAATAAGTCCTGTTTGGGGGGTGTTTTGGGAAAGGGGTGGACCCCCGAAAACGTAGTCCCATATTTGGATATCAGATTCGTATTCTACCCGCAAATACCTTTCATTTGAGTCCCATATTGCTATGGTCGGTAAATATGTCCGATTTAGGGGTGTTTTGGGGCTTGGGGTGGTCCCCCTAGCACTTGGTCCGACAATTGGATATCCTATATACCTTTCATTTGAGTCACATATTGTCGTGATTGGTATAAATATATGTTTGTTAGGTTTTAGGGTGGGGCAGTCCCCCTGGGTACTGAAATTTGGATACCAAATTTTTACTTTTAAGGTACTATATGAGAGTACACAAAATTCCGCACCACCCATCTCCGAGATCTGGCGTTTCTGAAAATTAGGGTAAGGGGGAGGGTCCACCCCCCCTTCGGATATCAAAAAATGTAGTACCCTTTTTTCACCACGGGGTCATTATGCACCATCTGTGAAAATTACAAGAAAATCGGTTCAGCCGTTTCTGAGTCTATAAGAAACACACAAACAAACAAACAAACCTACAAGCAAACACAAATTAATTTTTATATATAAGTTAGGAAGATAGGGTCTTAGACGAATATTTCCAGGAGTTACAAATAGAATGACGAAATTAGTATACCCCCATCGTATGGTGGAGGGTATAAAAATGCTGGTATATATCGTACCACAAAAAGACGGACAGAAGGATGGACGATGAGGAATAAATTTATCTTATAGGAACGGAAATGAATTTTTCGGTGTGTTGCAAAGGCATTGACGAAATTAGTAAAACCGCCTTCTTCGCTGCTGGGAATAAAAGGATATGTTCTTGTACGTCTAGACATTCTGTGTCGATCCATGTCCGTCCGTCCGTCTGTAGAAATCACAACAATGGCCGAGCGAATAAAGGCAATGGCTTGAATCTTTTTAAATAAACTTCCTATTGATGAAAGACGTTTGAGATTGTAAATGGGCCATATCGCTTCAGATTTCGACATAGCACCCGCATAAGATGGTCCTTTGATTTGATTTCGCGGGCTGCAATTATCATCCGATTCGGATAAAATTTTGCGTTTTTTATGACTTCCGACATCCGAAGTAAATACGGCCTAAAACGGTCAATAATCCGATATAGCTCCCATATAAAGGGACCTCGCGATTTGGCTGAAATTGTGTACTTAAAATACACATGTGACCTTCATTTAAGTTCATTGGTGTAAATATACAGTAAAACCCATGGTGACGATTCACTCCAACTAAGTCCTTTTTTATTGTAATCTATTTTAAATCACCATAGCTACAACATCCAAACTATAAAAGAAATATCATTTTGCTTTTCATCTCAGGTTCGGCTCGTTTTTTTTTTCTGAGTTACAATGTATAATCTTTATAAGTTATAAATAAAATATGATATGATTTCCGAGGGGATTTCTGACTTTCATATGCATTCAGCAGTGTAGCATTTCAGCGCCATATGCAAGTTCTTTTTTTTTCTTGTCGTTTAACCCCAAGAACAGAGATGGAGATATGAGTGTAGTTGATTTTTTGTAAACAACCAAATCAAATGAGCGTTTTATATTTAAATAGTCTGTCATCCGCAAGCATGTTGCAATTTTGACATATCCCAGTTATTAAATTTGAATGATGGAATTATGTTATTTAAAACAATTTAAATATAATGACATGAATTGAAATGAATTGAAAGTTGGCTAGTAAAATAAATTAATATAAGCCAATTAACATAAAAAGGCAAATGAATAGGAAGTATAAACGTGCTACGTTTGGCCAGGCAGAAAATTGGAAACCCAACATGGATTCTGCTAAAAATTAATACAACATACGTTTTTTTGAAATGCATAACTTTACTTCCAGATTACTAGTTTCGAGCAAAGAGGCAAAAAATTAAGCTTCTAGGTCGAGTGGTCGGTTTCTATGCGGCCTATATAAGGTTATAGACCGATTTGGACTGCACTTTTCACAATTTTAATGACATATGTGAGATACATGAGAGAAACTTCTCCCGAAAAAGGTGTCGCACAGTGGGAGAAAATTGAAACAACTAGTAAAAAATATGCCGTACGGGAACGGGAAGAGATATCTCTTTAAAAGCCCTATGTGGACTAATCGTAGTCCACCGATAAATGAAGATTTAGCAACCCGAACAATTTTTGGAAATGCCGAGCTGACAATTTTAGGGGCCTGCCAAGAGACACGTGGACCAACAAGGGGCCATGAAATTTTGCACACGATCTCGATAGCATTTAAGCTCCAACTATTCCCAATTTCAAATGGATATCTTTACCCGTTCTCACACGGCATATATATTACTAGTTTTTTCGTTTTTCTCCCACTGTGCGACACTTCTTTCGGGAGAAGTTTTAACATGTCGCTAGCATTAGGAGAGGATACCCACCGCTAAAAAATATTTTGTAAAGTTCTTGCCAGGATTCAGCTCTAACTGCTCCAAATTTCAAAAATATATATCTCTACCCCTTCTTACACGGCATAATTTTTATTATTAGTTTTTGTTTCCGATTTTTCTTCCACTGCGGCTCCCCGTTCGGACTTGGCTATAAAAAGGAGACTTATCATTGAGCTTAAACTTGAATCGAACAGCACTCGATATGTGAAAAGTTTGCCCCTGTTCATTAATGGAATGTTTATGGGCAAATTTACATTTTTTTGTAGTATGCGCACTGGCAGATATATTGGAAAAATACATGGCACGACAGGAAGTACGATGGATTCGGAAAGGCGTCACATCATTGTAGCCGCCATGAGATGAGTTATGAATTTGGATGTGGATTTTTGGTTAGTCGCAGACTAGAACAACTTGTCTCCAGGTTTGCTCCAGTGGCTTTATGGGCCTAAGACCCTAAATCGGCGGATCGGTCTATATGGCAGCTTTATCTAAATCTGGACCAATCTGGGCCAAATTTAAGAAATATGTCGAAGGGCCAAACACAACTCACTATTCCGAATTTCAGCCAGATCGGATAATAAATGTGGCTTTTATTGGCCTAAGACCCTAAATCATCGGATTGGTCTATATTGGGGCTATATCAAGATATAGTCCGATATAGCCCATCTTCGAACTTAACTTGCTTTTGGACAAAAAAAGGAATCTGTGCCAAATTTCAGCT